>NC_068939.1:65905066-66205066 GCF_016801865.2 Culex pipiens pallens | reverse complement strand
TAATGTCGCATTTTCAGTCTAAATTGAGTTAAAATTACATCATAAAAGAAGTAATATTCAACCTTCTAAAATTACACCTTCCAAATTTACACTTTTTTTTGCTGTGCAGTCATGGGTTTCCTATGCAGATAGGGTCTTTTGATAATTTAATCTAGATTTAACCCTTTCAGAATTTCCAAAACTAGCCTTTATTTTTAGTATGGTCATAAGAATCATTTCCTAATGATCACCTTATTTTTTTTTAAGTCAAAAAGGGTTAAAAAATACTGTTGACTATTTTAGTAAAAACATAAACTCAACAAAAAATAAAGTCAAATACTCTAAAAATGTGAACAATCATAATTTCGATCCTGAGAAAAAACTGAATAAATCGAAAACATTTAGAAAAAAAATAAACATGGGTAACTTTTGTCCCTGATCACGAATCTGAGGTCCATTTTTCGATATCTCAATACCGAGGGGCGGGTTGACCCCTTCCATTTTTGATCATTCGAAAAAATGAGTTTTTCATTAATTTGTAGCCTGAATTGATGATGGTTTGGAAATTTGGTGTCAAGGGGATTTTTATGTAAAATTGGATGCCTGATTTGATGGCGTTCTCAGAGTTCCGAAAAAAACGTATCTTTATCGAAAAAAAAAATACAGATATAGTAATTTATTTGGCACATCATGTGACATATCATTTTATGGGAAATTCAATGTACTTTTCGAATCTGCAATAGCTCAAAAGATTTTTTTATTTAGAACAAAAAAAATAATTTTAAAATTTCGTCTTTTTTCAAACTTGGCAGGTTAATTTTATGGAGTGTATTTTTAAAATTTCAACAGCAGATTTAAGCTTTTTAATGATATTAAAGCATAATTCATTTACAAAATTGTTGAAATTTTTAAATATAATTAGTTTAAAAAAATCTGTATATACAGATTTTTGTAATTTTTGGGATCGAAAAATCTGTATAATACAGATTTATCTGTATATCTGGCATGGCTGAGTGTAACAAAGTTTTACAAAATTGTATAGCGACAATTACAAATTGATGTTTAAACATAAGGGATTTGTTTGTAACCATCACGAGTTATCGCGATTTTCCAAAAAAAAAAGTTTTGAAAAAGTTGGTCTTCATGGTCATCGTTTACATGGCCATCTAAGTTCACTGGTGACAGACACGAACGACGAAACAAAGAGAAACAAAAAAGTAACTTTTTTGAAACATTTTTTGAAAAATCGCGCTTTTTTATTATCTGCTTTACAACTTTGTAGAACATAATTACACTCTAAAAAAATAAGCCTACCACAAAAAAAAATTTTTACATCATTTTTTTTTGTTTTTAATGAAGAAATTACCCTTGAGGGTTATTGCAGATTCGAAAAGTGTATTAAATTTTCCAAAAAATCACATGTCGACGCTTGATCGATGCCGTCGTGCTAACTTGTCGTACGTCGCTTTTTGACGTTCCGAGAAAAACGCGTTTTAATGTTTGACCTTGAATAAACAAAAACGAGAGCACGCAATGTAAACAATAACAAACACGTTTTGTGTGGTTGATCATTCTGTGCATCGTCCTAAAGTTTGGTTGAATTTGGTTGCTGGAGTTCCGAGTGATAATTACAAATGTTTACGGTAGTCGAGCTCGTACCTGTGCCAAACGCGTTGTGACCTGAAATCCCTTTGGCCAATTGTCGCACTTACATCAATTTTCAGGCTGTGTCAAGATAGTTCGACAAGATTGAAACTTCTTTCGTATATAAAGTGACAAAAATGCACTTAGTTTTTTCGGTTTTTATTGAATATCTCAGATTGGAATAGAATTTTGGGGATCTGTGTAGGTCAAAATGTGAGGCATTGTGAGCTGCACAAAATGGCGTTCTTAACTCAATTTGGCCCAAAATGGACGTACGACAAGTTAGCACGACAGTGAAGATGTGCCAAAAATTGATACAGTTGAGTAACGAAAAATGGCAGAATTTTTGAGACAATTTATGTAACTATTTGAGTGTCGATTTTTTTTTTTAAATTATTCAGAGATCGTTAAATCTACAGAACCTTCCTTCAAGCTCATGAGATTCATGTTGGTAGGGAAAGTACAAACTGATGTAACTTCGATCCTTGCATCACGTTTGCAACGAGAATCAAAATACCACCGAAAAAAGGGACTCTTACTCCGTAATGATTCATTAAATTTTCAGCACGTGACACCAACATCGCGATTAAAAAGGGCCTCAAGTCGTGACTTGAAACCACTAATCTCCGGCCCCAGTTTATTACTAAAAAGGTGTCTAATCACCCTGGACCATCTGCTGGGCCGGATTTTTTTTTTCGGTGAGCATCGTAAATCTTACCGTAAGCTCATCTTTCCGCAATCGGTGCAAGAAAAACTCCAGAGCACTTTCCCTTTTTCTTTCGCTCGCTCGCTTGCTCGAAGGTTTGCAGTTTGATTCGTACCTGACAAGTGGTAATTGGAGGCGCCCCTCCGCCGCCGTAGGGCGTTCCTTCCCGTCCGTCCGCCGCCACTGCAATATACTTTCGATTTCGTTTCCATTACTCGCGGTTGTTGCACAGTTATATCAGCAGCAGGAAGACGGAAGATAGTCGAATAAGTTTTTAAGTATATCTAGTGCAGAGCGCCGAACGAGGTTGGCATTTAGTTAAGCGATCATTACTCAATTTAGCGATCCATTTCGCGCTTTCCCTGCGGACTTTGCATGCGGTATGCAAACAGAGTGAGAGTGAGAGCTTTGTGAAAAATGATTCGAGATAAGGAGAGATCTACGATCAAAAGGGCGGTTCATTGGGAGTTAGTATTCACTTTCGTAAGACAAGTTAACTTTAAGAACACTTGAGCTGAACATTTTAAACCAGATTTTGAAGAGTAAACTAAGATCTATCTTTAGTGTTTAACCCAAATTAAAAAAGAGAGAGACATATAATAAACATATATGGGTTCTGTCTTTACAGTCCAGAATCGATTATCCTAAGTTTCGATTATACAAAGTTCGATTACCGAAAAAAAAATCCTGATTCGACTATCCGAAATGAAAGTCTGTCAAGGCCTTCGGATAATCGAGTCTAGTCTGTAGTGCCAATTGAACGTTTATGGTGAGGTTGTATGGTTATGGAATACCTTTTCAACAAGCTTTGGTTTGAATCTCAATTAAGCGAAAGTTTTGTTTCTGGTAAACTTCTGACATGGTTCTCACGTGCGTGGCGGCTCCTTAACAAGAAACACACTTCTCTTTGCCGTTTGCCGCTGAAGTCGTCGTCAAGGGACCCGCACAAGTTGCATACAAGATCAAGTTGCAATTATGAACCAATCCCAGTTGAGAGCCGAGACGACAGACGTGACATTCCATAAACGGCGCCACTAGGGAGCCCCTCAATCAAGCGATTACCGCGATGGACAGTTCTGAATCGCATCAGAACACTTTAATTGAGCATCCCTAAGGGTAGCTATTAATCATGTGCGCACATATGAGATGATTAAAATCAGCTGCAGTGAAAGGGGCACTCCGCTGCACTTTTTTTTATCTCAATTTCAGCTCGCGTGGCATTAAACGGAATTTACTTAGCTTCTTTGAAATCATTCCGACTCTGTGAGACATAATCCTTTTGCGGGATAACGACCGTGATTGCTGAGCGGGCTCTGGTTTTACGATGATCTCACCCAGACTGTAAGTACCCCAGAAGTGAGCTCGCACACGTCACAGTCATGATGGACTGCAGGCGGACACTTGCATCTTGACTGTATAGCGCACCCTTTCTGCAACTTTGAGGCTTGGGTCTGTTTTCGATTTTGTTTTTAAATAGAACATTCGCTAAAAATAACTCTGACGTGTTTTACAGATTTGTTGCAAAATAAGAATCAAAAATAGAATCAGAACAATTTCCAATAAATTTCAAATTTCACGGGAATTTGTTTGTTGAAGTACCATGCTACTAAGGCGTACAGTTTTCCCGGGTTTTGAATTTCCCGGAAAAGGGGAAAAATATTAAAAATTTCGAGAATTCCGAATTTCCTGACCAAAATATTTTTTTTCAATTTCCGGGATTCTTCCCGATTTTGAAAAATCTGGGGAATCCCGGGATGGTACATTTCAAAAAGTCTTATTTTAGTTTAAATTTATAATAAAATTATAGTAATTTGAGCAGTTCTCTTAGATACCACAATTTTTTTAACGATTATTAAATTTTAATTTCTATGATTTGGATGAAACTGGATGAAACCCTATGTCAAAAGAAGTAACTTTGCAGAATTTATTTTTCTATACAATTTTGGGAACTGGTCATACAAAATGTGTATGTAAATGTATGAAATTCTCTATCTTGAGAAGGGATTTTCTAATCGATTTGGTGTTTTAGACAAAGTTGAAGGTTAGTTGTAGGACTTTTCGAAAAAAAAATAGGTACACGGAATAAAACATCAATTTTCTTGTTTTTAAATCTTTGCTTGGCAATATCTCAGCAACTAAGGGTCGTATCAACAAAGTTCTTGATAGCAAAACATAGAAAATTTTATCAGATTTTTTAAAAATATTTATTTCAAAATTGGGCAAACATATGCACTGCCCCTGATCGCATAAATGTCCCATATGCATTATCATCGATTTCGAGTTATTGATGTAGTTTGGTTCAAAATTGTGTGCTCTTTCAAATGAGCCTATAACATCCATTACTTTGTTCTAGAAATCAGGAGGAAATCCAGTTTTTTCGTGAAAAATTAACACGTAGCCTTGTGTATGGGACAAACTTCAAACGCGTTTTTCTAAGCTTGCTGTTTTTGCATATGGGACATTTATGCGAACATGGGCAGTGCACTAAATTTAAAAAATAAATAACTGCGACTGTTTTCAAAAAAGTTACCTAAAAATGGCTATAACTTAAAACTTTTGTTTTTTTTTTTGTTTTTTTTTTTGAAAAAAACGGTATTGATTCAAAAATTCATAACTTGGTCAAAGATGTTTTGCCCGTTCTGGAAATTTCTGAAAAGTTAGCATTTGATGTCCCCTAAAACATATCAGAAAAAAAAAAATGAAAATAGTGTTTTTTTGCAAATCAAGTTTAAGTGACAAAAAGTGAAATTAAAAATCACCAAAAAAAATTTACCGTGTATCATTTTTTTCAGTGTAGTCCATATCCATACCTACAACTCTGCCGAAGACACCAAATCGATCAAAAAAATCCTTCAAAAGATACCGATTTTTGAATTTTCATGTATCATTTTTGTATGGACAGCTGCCAAATTTATATTGAAAATTATATGGACAAACTAATGATGCAAAATGGCTTCTTTGGGCATACTGAAGGCACCAAAAAAATTTCAGCCGGAATTTAAAACACAAAATAATCGAATGACCGACATCTCAGAGATTTGCTCACTTAGAAAAAATCTCTTCATCAATTCGAATTCTTTGTGAGGCTGTATCTTAGAAACGAATTGCCCGATTTTCAAAGTTCCAGAGAGAAAATTGTAGGAAATTGTAGGCTGTCAAAAATATTTTGTTTTTTCAGGGGTGCTTTTTTTCAAGAGTTATTTTTAAAGTGCAAAAAAAACGAAAAGAAATCTTAAATTTATACCTAAAAGTAGTTATAACTTGAAAACGGTACTTTAAAAAAAAAACATGTAAAGTACTTTTCGCAAACACAAAATTGCTTTAAAAAATATGTTTAATATTTTATTATTCAGTTTTTCGATATTTAAAAAAAAATCATATCTCCTAAACCATATTTTGCAACATCACGCGCTGTGGAGATTTAATTTTAGGTTTCTTAAAAAATATCAAAAAATTTATGAAATTAAAACACATATATTTTTGGACCCTAACTTTCAGTGATAAAAAGTTAAATAAAAAATATGTTTTTTTTTCACCTATACATATTTTTTCTGAAAATTCCTAACCAACAGCTTTGCAGGAGACACCAAATCATTCAGAAAATCCCTTCTCAAGATAGGGAATATCGGATATTCTCATACTCATTTTGTATGATTAACCTCCAAAATTGTATGGAGACTTGTATGGAAAAACTAATGATGCAAAATGACTCCTTCAGACATAGGGAATGCATGGGAAAAGTTTTATCCAAATAAAAAATACAAGGAAAAGTAGATTTTTGAAATCTAAGAGAACCACTCAATGGGGTCCTAAAGCCCCATGTAAATTTTTATTTACAACGGTATAAAACTAGATTAAAAACCATTTCTGATCACTTTTGTTCATTTTAATGCAAAAAAAATAATAATTTGAAAAGACAACATTTTTTCAATAGATCAACTATGGTCCCCTTGGAACGACCTTCAAGTAGGATCTTTTCTGTCAAGAAGAGCTGCAACGGTAATTTTTAATAATTTAATTAAAAATTAATTTTAAATCCTTTGGGGTCGTAAAAAAGAGTCATTGTACGCAGGAAAAAAAAAGCTTTATCGTTGTGAATAATAATATCACAAATTTAAGCTTAATTTTAGGACCCAATTCCTTTTTTTCATCATAATTTTTTTTAACGTGTATTCCTACGGCTTAGTATCGTGTTTCTTGGCAGTCCCACGCTGTCCATGTCTCCTGACCAGAAGATGTCCCTATCCTATGACAATTTCTCATGGTGTGGTCGGTTCTGCTTGCACTTTCAAGTGCACAGCTTCCACAAGTGATGTCGCCGCCACCAGTTTGGACTCCTTCTGCGGGTATATGATTTCTTCTTCACGATGCTCGATGATGTAAGAAGGATCAAGCGCGCACTGTTCAAAAGAGATGAAACTTGTCCCACAACGTTGCCGGTTTGCTAAGTGGCTCCGGCCATGTATAGACCACGCAGAAAAAAAAAACAGGCAAGCCACTTCGGAGACACGACGGAGGCGGTTCAAGAATGCCAACTATGCATATAATTACAATGTTTCAAAGAGAAATGAAAAGGTGTAACCAGCCGCCGTCGTAGACGTCGGTGTCTCTTGTCTGCCGATATGCATAATGAATTCCGTCGTCGTCGTCGTGAAATCGATTATGAGCATCTCATAATCAAAGTGGAAGTCCCTCTCTCGCGTGTTGACGGTTATGATGTCATGCATACGTGAACGAACAAGGTCTGTGGAATGCGGCCAAATGGCCAACCATCTGGAACAGATTCGCATGAGCGTTTAGTGTCATTAAGATTTTCCCACGGCTTGACACAATCGTGAGTGGTAACTAATATGGTCTTTATTTTGTTTCTTTTTATTTGCAGACACATCCCAAAAGCCAAAGCCACCACCATCGCGGAAACGCCGGAACTGAAGCGGATAGCGGAGAACACCAAAATTCAGTCCAATGTCAAATACCACGCAGACTTTGAGAAGGCGAAAGGGAAATTCACACAGGTATGGTGTAGTTGCGGTTTGATTCTCGTTTAATGAAATAATTTGAAATTCTCCACAAGCTGAATATTGTTTCTTGAGCTAAAAGTAAGCTTCTCATTGGAAATTTAATGCTCTACAACTTTGTAGAACATACCAAAGCAGAAAAACTCGATCCTGATCCTGATTTAAAAAAAAGTCATTTTTGTATGAAATTTTTTATTTTCGCCAACTTCAGGCTCGGGTTAATTCAATTAAGGTTTATCACAAAATCCGAAAAATATTTAATTTGTTTTGTAGGTTTAACGTTAAATAAAAAAAAATTCCAGGCACGATTTACCAATTTTAGAAATTGGTGGTTTTATGTAATTTGTTGGTTTATTGGATACGAATTGTGACGCAACTTTTGGTACCCTAACATGTATAGGTCATCGCTGAAATTTTTAAGTTATCGAGTTTTAGTGAAAAAAGTTTACTTTTTGGCGATTTCTTCATTTTCCTGTTTTTGCGCGTGGTGCGCGAAAAACTCAGTTTTTATTTTCAAAAAATCATATATCGGAAACGTACGGTTCGACATCGCCAATTTTTTATATGTTATGTGAAATTTTCCGAGGAATCCGATAAAAATATTTTCAGACATAGGCTCTTTGGTCCAGACACGGTCAAAACGCCATTTTATGTTTTCATACGCCTTTTTTCAAATGTTAAGCTAGATTTTTGAAAATATCTTTTTTTTCTCAAAAAGCCAAACGAATCACCTTTCTTTTGCGTCTGAGACAGCTAAAATCGGATGAAATGACGCGGAGATATGATTTTTTGAAAAAAGTGGTTTTTGCAAAAAATGACGAAAATTGCCATTTTTCGAACCACCCTAGCACGGTTTAGGCTCTTTTCAAATGGAATTGCTGTATATTTGCATTCGCTGTAATAAAATTTTTACTGCTTTTTTATTTGAAATGTATAATTCCGAAAATATTAAATGAATCAAACTTTGTTTTATTCAAAATAAAATGAAGAGTATTTTTTATCTTTGAAATCACACATTGAAACATTTCAATTTTTTTCTGAGTCCTTTTTAAGTTTTACGATATTTGTTTACTTGGGTTGATGATTCCCGTGAAAGTTAAAAAATACTACTTTTTTGTTTCCTTTTCTCGTTTAGAATAAAAAATTCAATTTTGTTTAAAAAAATATATCATTTTTGCAAATTGATTATAGTGAAATTTAGTTTTTGAAAAGTGGCTTAAAACCTTAAAAATATGTTTAATGGGCTAAATTTCGCAGAAAATTCAATTTATTTTACTCATTTTGGCTGGACAATATTGTTAAATCTTGCTTTGATATGAAATTCAATAATATATAAAATGATATAACAGAAACAAATAAGCAAAAACTTTTTAGCTTTATTAGTCGAATATTAAAAAATCAGATCCGTAAATGAGCATACGCATGCCCCAAAATTTATATTGAGCCCATCTATAAACCAGGTGGAATTTTTAGTTTAATGAAGAATAATATATAATTAAGCATCAAAAGTAGTTTCTGTGATTTAAACATAGGATTTTCAGAGTTATTTTAAAATTTTTCACGTTCCGCGAAATTTGCGTGAAATTTGGTTGTTTGAATTGAGGTCCCCGTGAAATATGCAATTTTCGAGCGTGAAAAATCCCTAAGCCTATTTATTAACATTTGTAGTGCGCCACTGGATTAGAATGCATGAAACAACTTCAAAGCGGCCAGGCCTACTACGTAAAGTTTACCGCAGAGATGAATCGTTGAAATAGGTTGAAATGGGTTGAGTTTGAGCACGGAGTGTTCATACAACAACACAATTCTGAATCCACACAATAACAAATAGTGTGAATTTGGAAGGTGTAATTTTGGAAGGTTCAATATTCCTCTTTAACATTCCAACGCCCAAGGCTCTAAAAAAGTTGGAACGGTAACTTCAACTTAATGGTTCTCGGGCATAACTCAACCAATCAAGATGATACTTCTTTCCAGTGATTTGTTAGGATGTCTGGATGATTCTAGAACTTTGCAGAACTTAATTTCAGGACCATCTAGAAATTCTTACAAATCACTGGAAACAAGAATCGTCCCGATTGGTTGAGTAATGCCCGAGAACCAGCGAGTTGCAGTTACCGTTCCACTTTTTTTGGGAGGCTTGGGCGTCCGTGTAAGCTGGACATGCGTTGGGCGTTCCAGTGTTAATGATGTAATTTTACCTAGACTGAAAACGTGACATTACACTAGAAAAGTGGCGAAAATACGAATTTTCAGAAGTAAAATTATACATTCTGACATAAAAAATGTACCATTTCCCATATAAACTCAAGACATTTTCTTATAATTGCAAACCACATTTATGTGGGCAATCCGAAAATGTCGCAAAAAAATGTTACTAACTTTTAGCCAACTCAAAAAATAATAGAATCCAAATGCGAAGAAGACAATGAAATCACAGCAATAGCCCAAAAATAGATCGATCACTATCTTATCGCTCCACCGCTCCAAAAAGTTGATAAGTGTACTGAAGCAGTTTCCCCAAATTGTCAAACTCTTTTATATCGGCATTTCACCTCAAAAAGACCGTATGCATCATGACGTTCGCTTTAGTGTGCATGACACAAAGAGAAAAATCCGCCAACTTTGCGATCGCGGCACATAAATAAACAAAGAAAAGGTCACCGGCACCGGGGTTTTCTGCATGGAAAAAGGCATGAAAGGAAAAAAACAGAGTGCCGTATGGTCCACGAAAACCAACGACGGGTAAAAGAGAGCATTTGGCACGAGCTTTTCCGCGCGGCCCTTGGAGCGAAGCACGCCGCAGCGTTGAGAGGAGAGCTTTTTTACAGAGCCGCCCAGATATCGGCCCTTGGGGCCAAAAGGAAACAAATCTTTTGTTTGCTCTTTTGGCGGGAAAATATATATCATCAGGGGCGCGTGAGACCAATGTGGGTCACCGGAAAGGTTACCCCATCAGTGGTGGTACACGTTTATCGTTCTTCAAAGATAAATTGAATTGATGAGTTTTTTTCAATCTAAGTTCGATTGACATTTGTATTACAAAACTTTCCCTCAACATTCTTGAAAAAGTTTTCCGAACAATTAACATTTAATGGGTCATCAGTCTCGCTCTCTGGCACGCGTTGATTTAAGGTCTGGCGCAATTCACACAATAAATCAAAACATTCCGTCGCGCCGTGGCCGTTTCACTTTTCCGGGTGGTGAAACATTTCTATTTGGGCAGTGAAGAGCAGTAACGAAAACAACAACACTTTCCTCCTTCGTGTGCGCGCTAAACTTCAATTCAATTAATACACCACGGAACTCTTTAATTCAAGTTTCGTTTCTTTTTCTTCTTTTCCCCGCATGCGTTTTCCTCTTCTACAACCAACTTTTCCTGTTGCGCCGGGCCAACCGTTGATGATCGTCATCTGCACATGAAATGCTCGACGGGCACGTTTCATCAACAACCATCAACAAACCAAACCAACGAAACAAACAAACAAACAATTCACCAATCGTGGCGGAACTCGAAACACCCCAAACTCTGCGCAATCCGGCTCGACGACGGCGATGATCTGGAACATGGCGGATGTGCTGCTCTTGTTACCACCACCACCCTACTCCGGACTCCAACTTCATGAATCGAATCAAGGTCGCCGACGATCCCGAAACGCTGCGAATCAAGCAAAACACGAAAAACATCTCCAACGTTGCCTACCACGGTGACTTACAGAAGAAAGCTGCCATGGAAAGACAAAGAGAATGTACAGAAATTATCGATAGTAAAGGTGAGTGAGTTTGCAACTTTTGCCGGGATGGCCGCGAAAGGAGGGGGGCAAACGGCGAGGTACGTGGAGTTGAGATGTACCATGGTTTCAGGTTTTAACTTGTGCAGAGAGGGACAACACAAGACAAAGGTGTATGAAATTAAGTAATTTGGGACAAATATGCATCAATTGTTGTTTTTTAAATCATATTTAACATTTTATAACGGTATTTAACAAACCAAAACAAATAAGTATAATTTTTTGGAAATTATAAATAAAACTCTAAGTAAGCTTGTCATTGCGATATTACGTTTGTAATGATTAAAATCAATAATTGTGAGTACTCATGAAAGTAAAAGATAATAATTATTTTCCATCCACCTTTTACAGACGCAATTTAAAGCTTGCTCCAACGCTCCTTATCACTCCCCTCAAACCCAAAAACATCTCCACCACGACCGAGATGTGATACATTTCCCCGATTGCCTCTAAATATCCCCCAAGCTTAATTTTGGGCCAATCCTAACCCAGCCAAACAAAAAAAAAATACATAATATAATCGCTTCTCCCGAACAATGACACCTCTTGCTGTATATCGGCAAAGAATCTCCGGAAATAAGGCATAATATAAAAAAAAAAAACTGAGCACTTGTTTAGATAAACGCGAAAAACGACTAAAGTTTGGCCGCCGCGTGTGTACCAATTTCGATTGTTTCTCACGCGAAAAATGCCCTCCCCCGAAAAAGACGACGTCGACGTTAACAATGGGTTCCAGGTTTTTGCGTTCCCCATTCAGTTATATAACCCCTCGTGTCGAACAGCGGTGGTTGAACTTACTAACAAAGACTTTGAATCGCTTTTCAAAGCAGCGAAAATTTGAATTTCTTGAATATTATTAGTTAAATTTTGAACATCCTCTTACTGAATAATACTGATAGCAATATTTTTTTTTCTGATGAAAAAACAATGAGGGAGAATAAACCTTGATTTTTTTTATTGGAAAATATAATTTAAAATCTATAAACAATTTTCAATTCTGTAAATTTTGTCAATTTTGTCGATTTTGTCTATTTGTCAATTTTTTTCATATTTTGTAATTTTTTGTCATTTTTTTGTCAATTTTTGTTATTTTTTTTGTAATTTTTTGTAAATTTTGTAAATTTTGTAAATTTTGTCAATTTTGTCAATTTTGTCAATCTTGTCAATTTTGTCAATCTTGTCAATCTTGTCAATTTTGTCAATTTTGTCAATTTTGTCAATTTTGTCAATTTTGTCAATTTTGTCAATTTTGTCAATTTTGTCAATTTTGTCAATTTTGTCAATTTTGTCAATTTTGTCAATTTTGTCAATTTTGTCAATTTTGTAAATTTTGTAAATTTTGTCAATTTTGACAATTTTGTCAATTTTGTCAATTTTGTCAATTTTGTCAATTTTGTCAATTTTGTCAATTTTGTCAATTTTGTCAATTTTGTCAATTTTGTCAATTTTGTCAATTTTGTCAATTTTGACAATTTTGTCAATTTTGACAATTTTGTCAATTTTGTCAATTTTGTCAATTTTGTCAATTTTGTCAATTTTGTCAATTTTGTCAATTTTGTCAATTTTGTCAATTTTGTCAATTTTGTCAATTTTGTAAATTTTGTAAATTTTGTCAATTTTGACAATTTTGTCAATTTTGTCAATTTTGTCAATTTTGTCAATTTTGTCAATTTTGTCAATTTTGTCAATTTTGTCAATTTTGTCAATTTTGTCAATTTTGTCAATTTTGACAATTTTGTCAATTTTGACAATTTTGTCAATTTTGTCAATTTTGTCAATTTTGTCAATTTTGTCAATTTTGTCAATTTTGTCAATTTTGTCAATTTTGTCAATTTTGTCAATTTTGTCAATTTTGTCAATTTTGTCAATTTTGTCAATTTTGTCAATTTTGTCAATTTTGTCAATTTTGTCAATTTTGTCAATTTTGTAATTTTTTGTTAATTTTATGCTTTTATACTTTTTACAAATTGAGTAGTTCTCTACGATTTTGCTAATTTGCAGCTATTTCTCAATTTTTATATTTTGATTTGGATGATATACTTTTGTAAAGGTCTAAACACTTTTGTAAAGGTCTAAAAATAGATTTTCCATATTTCATATTCAAGACCATATAAAAATAATAAGGAAATCGGACCAATTGTTTCCGAGATATCGTCAGTTCAAAACTTCACTTGAATCGAATCTTGAATTCTTGATGAGGCTATTTCTCAGTAACTTATTGCCCGATTTTGAATGTTAGAAAAAGTTAAAAATTGCAGGAAATTTTCTCAGCCTTTAAAAATATTTTTTTCATAGGAAGAAAAAGTTCAAGAATTATTTTTGAAACTCAATAAACCTAAAAAAATTTATAAAGTATACTTTAAAGTAGCTATAACTCGAAATTGGTACATTTTATCATAAAAAAATGTGGAGTACTTTTCAATTGTAAATTTGATTTTGCTTTAAAAAATATTTTTTAAATTTTTTTTTTGTGCAGATTTTCGATATTTTACTAAAAACACAATTTGCAACCATCACGAACGATGGCGCACGAAATATGAAAAAAAATGGAAAATCAAAAAATAAGTATTTTGGAAACTCAATTTTTAGTCATAAAAGTTAATTTTTTTTTTTCGGTGTAACTTTTTTCTGAAATGTCCTACAACTTTGCCGAAGACACCAAATCGATCTTTAAATCTTTGAAGAATGCTTAACGCCTGAAAAAGTTTTTATTAAATTTTAGTTTCGGGATTAATTTAAACTAAAATTTGAAGATATTTTTCAGTATTATTTAAAGGCTTAATTAAACAAATTGCATGTAAAAGTTGGTCTTTTGATTCGGTTATTATGGTCTATAACTTGTGGATTCGTGCTAGAATAATGTTTTACATTTCAAACGTAGTACTTCTCACACCATGAACTCTCAGAAACAAAAGAATCACACTCTGCACGAGAAAACGTACACGCGGGTGGCTCAAAGAAAGCCCATAAACCTCAATTTGGTTTGTCTCTTTTTTGGCACTCTTTGCTAGTCCAAAACCATTCAAGAGCAACAAAAACAACGAAAAATATACCTTCTCTCTAAAAACCAGCGCAACGAACTTCCTCTCTCCACGTCGAGAAGCATTGTTATTTCCACGATATGGCACTTTTAGTAGCGCAAAAAAACCTGGTGAAAACTTGCTTTTGTACTCCAAACTCTTAGTCGACACACATAAAGAGAGTGTGTGCACACCGAAGAAAGTAACCTTCTTAACCGGATGAATTACAATGAGTTTGCAAACGGCTGCAACGAGCGTCGACGACGGCGTGGAAAGAATTTTTAAACTGGCAGCAAATTGATGGCAAATTTTCGATTTTCTTACACCGTAGCCGACAACGACATGATCTCATTTCCGATGCAGACTAATCGGTTTTCGGGGTGGGACATAGACGGGGAAACTGCAACTTTCAACATCACGGAAAAGAGGGAAAGTGTCTCTGGAGTGCTAATTGATACGATTGATTTGCTGTTGGGAATGTTGAGATTCAACCTATGCTAGCTGTAAATACAATTAGATCCAAGTTCTGCTAGTGTTTAGCACAAGTTCATCGTGATGGTTCCATGTTTTATGTTTGTCCAAACCTGTCCCACCTCATGCTACCGTTTTGTCCCCCTTGGGCCCTTTGTCTTTAGTTTGGTTGTACCTCTAACACCTATTGTATTATGATACGCTTTTTTTCTTTTGCTTCTTTTCATATTGCATCACAAACACACCCACGTTGTCGTTACCAAAACCATTAACCACATCACATCACATCAACCCTTGCAACAACCCTGTCACGCGCCACGCCACGCAGACAACAACGAGCTGGAATCGGAATACTTTTCCGAGCAGTTGGCCGCCGAATCGTTGCCGCACTATCAACCCCCTCCCCCGCCACCGGTGGTAGCACCCGCATCACACCACCAGCAACAGCAACAACAACAACACTCCCTTGCACAGCAACAACTGCAAGCTTCCATGACGGGTTCGTCGTCTTCGTTGTCCTCGCTGATGGGCCCTAACGGCGGCGCTGCGTCCGCCAATCCGACGGCGGCCGTGTCCCAGCAGGCACAAATTACGCCGACCTCGACGCTGACCAAGCACAATCTGAGCAGTTTGAACCAGCAGCAGCAGCAGAACAACTACCAGGCATCACAGCACCAGCAGCAGATGGCGTACCAACAGCAGGTGGCCAACAACAACTACAGCAAGTCGGCCTACCCGGCCGGAGCTCCTCCCCAGACCTATCAGCAACCTCCGCCGCCGAACCACTACCATCACAACAGCAACAGCAGCAGCAATAGCAGCACCCACGCCAGCGACAACGTACGCCAAACGGTCCTCCAAAACTCGGCCACGCCCTCCGGACTCGGTAACAACCAGAAGTACTACGACCCGTACGATAACTACGCCAGACCGAACCCGAACGCCGCCATGGTCAACAACAACAACAACTACAACAGTCACTACCACCAGCACCAACAGCAGCAGCAACAACAACAACCGGGTGGAGGCGGAGGGGGCGAGCAACGAAGCAACGGCTCAGCCGCCTATCACCACGCCCAGCAACACCACGGACATGCCCAGCATCACCAGCAAGGTGACGGCGGCTATGGACATCCCCAACAACAGCAG
This sequence comes from Culex pipiens pallens, assembly GCF_016801865.2. Classification (NCBI taxonomy): domain Eukaryota; kingdom Metazoa; phylum Arthropoda; class Insecta; order Diptera; family Culicidae; genus Culex; species Culex pipiens. The sequence continues at coordinate 66,189,288 of NC_068939.1, read as the reverse complement.
CAGCAGCAACAACAACGCTACAACGGTCAGCAACAATACGCACAGCAGCAGCAGCAGTATCAATACAACAATGGCAATGTCAGCAACGGCGGTGGCGGTGCCGGTGGGATTGGTAAGATCGCTGACTACGACCCGTTGACGGACGGACCGCGAAATATCCCACAGCCGAACCGGCAGAGCCAGACGCTCATCTTTAGCTCCGGAAACTGTAAGTAGAGACCCTCATCCCAAACACACACACGTTTTTGTTGTGTTACGTTCGATGTTGTTGAGCATTAGGCTTGTCGTAATAATAATCTGCCCTTTATGTATGTTAGAACAGATCTTGAGTTGGATGTTAAGCACAAACTTGCATAAATGTTTGCACTTGTGTTCTTTTGTTGTATCGTAACTTTTGCAATGTTCAACCTCTGGCAGAATCTCGTCTCATTTTTTCTGTTTTCATCTTTTTTCTGCACCATTAGTGACCTGGGATATGCAGAGTAGCTCTTGATTTCCGAAATACATTGGATCTCGGAGCAAGATAGTTAGCAACGTTGCAACTCTTTGTCCTTAAGATTTCTCAATTTTCCTTTCCTCTGCACTAGACAACGAATGCAAGAAGAGTAAACGAAAGAAATTTGAAGGAGAGAGAGTTGCTCTCTTGTTTGTTGTCTTGCAATATTATGCGCGCTGCACCAAACCGAAGTGCGCAGAAAAAATGTCGCGCCGAACAATAATGTAGTGGTTTTCATAGAAGAAGGGCGTTGTCATTTTTAGACCAAAAAAAAGCTAGAAAAGTTACAAGATGAAACGCGATGACAGTTTTTTTTATCCAAAGCTCTCAATTTTTCTGTTATTTATAAATTCACTTGGTATTACACTAATTTTTACAAACGTTGCATCGCGTTGGTCGTTGGCCTCAGACAAATTTTACTTCGGATAATCCAATTCCAAAAAACTATTTTTTTTCTTTTTCTTATTTTTGACTGTTGAGTTTTAGTATGATCTCTCAACTACGCTTAAGTTCCCATGCGCCAGTGCCAACGCACACCGCGGGTTTGGTTTTCTAGCTTCGGTACGAGCCTGAACCCATTGTGTGTTGGTATTTTGGTTCATCGTACCAGCGCACCACGACAATCTCGGCTCGTCGCCTCGGTTGTGTGTCTGGCACTCACCCGAGGCATGAACCCAGCGTATGAACCAAGGTGCTTCACTCGGTACGAGCCGAGGTACGTGCCGTGGTACGCGCCGTGGTACGCGCCGTGGTATTGAACCCGGTTTGTACCGCCAGCGCGTACCACGGCACGTACCTCGGCTCGTACCGAGTGAAGCACCTTGGTTCATACGCTGGGTTCATGTCTCGGGTGAGTGTCAGACACACAACCGAGGTGACGAGCCGAGATTGTCGTGGTGCACTGGTACGTTGAACCAAAATACCCTCGGCTCGAGAGAGTCGGGTACGGGTGTAAACCAAACAAAGCAGGCGCAAAGCAAAACCAAGGTACAAGTGAACCACGTGTACCGCACGGTGCAGGGAAGCTTGCCTTTAAAATTTGACTAAAATGGTGTCGCTGAATTCGAATTTGATATTGAATGCAAAAAAAAATTAAAATAGGGAAATAAATATTTTTTGTTTGCGAGTCTTGACTGTAATCCAACTCGAAATTCCTCGAAATAAAATCTTGAAATCGATTATTAAGCTTTCAATTAATCGAAAGCATAAGAGAAAAATGCTACTCGATTCGATAACGATAATTCTATTTCCTTGAAATACTATAATTTTATCGGCCGACGAAAACTCATTAAAACGTTCATTTTTTAAATGAACTTGTTTAATCAAAATCTTCTCAGAATGAAAACGTTTTTACTGTTTTCTTTCTAAATGTTGCAAGTTTAAAAGTAAATCGTTACTTAATCCACCCCAAGGTGGTTGAAGCCTTCCTCACATTGATATAGTTATATTTGTCATTTCATAGGGTTTTTAGATCTTGAACCTTAAGCGTGTACCGTGACAATATATCCGGACAACATTTTCATCAAAATATCTGAAATATCTCTGATTAGTGTTAAATTAAGTGCTCATAACTTTTGATAGGTTTGTCAGATCTTCTGAGCGCGTTGGAATGGTCTTTTGATTACCTATTTAACGATGGGTCGCATGATAGATCCGCACAACGTTTTCATCAAAATATCTGGGATCAGGCCTCAAAATAGTGTATAAATAACACTTAGATTCTTATTATTTTTGATACGGTTGTCAGATCTTCAATGTTTTGGTGTCGTTAGAAAGAGCTTTTAAAAACCATTATAAAAATGTATAACATGACGGATTTTCTTACAAAAACCACCCTTTTACAATCTTCGAACTCTTGTTAAAATAGTTTTTTTTAGCATAACTGTTGAAGTACTGTACAAAACTTCAAAATATTAACTCTTGTGGGACCCTAAGATGGACCGAATGAGACCAGAACGGTCCAAATCGGTTCAGCCAGTCCGGAGATAATTGAGTGCATTTATCCGGTGCACGGACTTACAGACATATACACGCACAGACATTTGTTCAGAATTTGCTTCTGAGTCGATAGGTATATGTGAAGGTGTGTCTAGGAGGTGGAATTAAGAAGTTCATTTTTCGAGTGATTTCATAGCCTATCTAGGAAGGCAAAAATGCTCAAATTTACTATACAATCCAGACTCCTTTATTCGAAGCCTGGATTATCCGATGTTTCGATCATCCGAAGGTCTTTTATTAAATTTTTAATTTTTATAAAAAAAAAATTAAAGTAAAATTTGAGTTTAGCGATCCTTAATTAGTCAAATTCGAGTAGTTGATTTTCTGGAATTCTTATTTAAATAAAATGATTATTTTCAATCTTCTAACATCGCCATATTGGCTGCCATCTTGGATTACATGTTTCCAGATCGCTTTAGAGCTTTGTTGAAGTCATATTTGAGCTGAAAGATCAACAATCAACAACGAAGTATATTTTAATATTTAATAATATTCTGGACCGAATATCTTATTTTCGAAAATACTCAAATTCTTAATTTGAAAAATGTTAACCAAAAAACACAAAAAAAAAATCAAACTTCCTCGAAATACCGTATATTTTAAAAATATTGACATTTTCATAAATTGCCGTATAAAATATGGCACCTTGTGAATTTTTTTGCATTTTACACATTAAAACTCTAATGTAGTGCAAATCTATATAAAATTTTGCGTAATTTGATATCCATATCGCAAATAATGAAAATATGAATATCTTCAAATAAAAATTTAGAGGCTTATCCATTTACACTCTAACGCACAGGGCTGTTTGCGTAGTATAAAAATAGTAAATGTTTAAAAAATGGCAGGAAAAAAACTTTACTTTGACCCAAAAACACCGAATCGGTTCAAAAAAGTTTGAATTCAAGTGATGCACCAGAGCACCACCAGGAAAATGAGCAACTTTTTTTCTAAAACACAAAACGATCAAACCTGTTGGTTCAGTTGTTTGAATATGCTTCGAAATATGTTTAAAACCACTTATTCTTTTCTTTAAGACAATATTTATGAAGTGCATTGCTCACCAAATTCTTTATTAATTGACGGGTCTCCACCTGCTGGTCACCGAAACTTATACAAGAGTAGACTCATTCAATAGCTTTAATATTTGTGATAATGATCGGAACACTACGCATAAAAATTAACAAAATCTTTTAAAATAAAATGACGCTTTTGTGTTCCGTTGAGGTTAACACAGGTTTGCTTAAAACGGCTGCTTTCATTTGACTTCTCCAGACAATTTTCTTTATTCAAAATTAATTTTAACTTCTATATCGTTACAGTGAACGCCAACAACAACCGACGGGTAGGTTCAATCAACGATATCGACCCGGTAAACGGATTTTACGGTTCGATTGCGGAATCCGCACAACAACAGCAGCAAGCCCTGCAGCATCAACATCACCAGCAACAGCTGTACCAGCAGCAACAACAACAACAGCGACAAACGCAACTTTTACAACAACAGCAGCAGCAGCAACAGCAGCAACAACAACAGGCCTCACAGTACATTCAGCCACCCCAGCAGTACGGTGCCCCAACATCTACTCCAGCCGCGAAACCAATGGGCAAAGTGGTGAGTTTTGGCTTTTTTCTTTTTATTCTTAGGTCAGTTGGTAGGGAACATCTCCGTAACCTTCGACACACTCTTCGCACTCGCTGCAATCGGGCGCGCCGCAATCGATTGCACCGTCAGGTGGTGCCACCGGGTTGCCGATTCCTCCCCGGGGACACAATTCCTGCTTGATGCACACCCCGTTGTGTTTCACGAACCCGGGTTGGCAGATACAGGTGGGAGGACCGGTGCAGGGTGCCAAACAGAGCACCAACGAGCAGTCCAGCTCGCACGTTGACTCACAGCAGGGTGTGCAGTTGCTGTAACGGGCGTACGGGCCACAGGTTGGACACTGGTCCGGCTTGATGCAGCGGCCATCGTACCGGACGTAGCCACGCTCGCAAACACACGTTGGCTTGTGGATCAACGCCAGACGGCACACAAAGTTGGAGCAATCGTCCGAACAGGTCGGCTCGCAACAAGCCGGCGTTGGCTGGAGTTCCTCGTACGGTGGACATGACACTGAGATTTTTAAAGGTTCAAACATATTCGACTTCAATTTGTTGTGTTGTACTCACGTATCGGTTCTACCGCTGGACAAGCCGTTATCGGAATGCATTCACCTTCATACCGCACGAATCCTGCGCGGCACACGCAGGATGGCTTGTAAATCGAGTACTCCGGACAGATCACCTGGGAGCAGTCATTGTCGCAGCTAGGCTCACAGCACGGTATCGTCTCACTCAAAATTTCCGTCGCTTTACATATTCCTACCAAAATTCTAAAAATATCAAAAAATGCCAAAACCTCCACCCGAAACACCTTACCACATGGGAACGATTCCAGCGTGAACCCGCTGGCGACGGCGATCAGCGATGAGACCACCACCAGCAACGAAGCCTTCATTGCAATTTTGCAATCGCGCCTCGTCCGCTGCTCTAGTGACTAAGCCGGGTCAGCGATTCCGTTTTGTTTATATACAGCATACCGGAAATTTTCGCGCAACTCCGCACAGCTCAGCGTAACATGTCACGTTTGTGGGGCCACCGATAGAGCACGCGCCCCTATATATGTCACGGCGTCGCGTTTTGGTGTGTTGTTTTCCAGAAGAGATGAACCCCGTAACCCGTAAGGGGGAACAGGGTGGTCACTAGAGGTGGAATTTGGGAGAATAGCAGAAGTCGTGGAAATTTTCCCAAATATTAGAAATATTGGCAAAACTTTGAGGATTATCTTCTGAGAAAATATGAGGAAATGATTTAATATTTTTTTTAAACTTATTTACGCAAAATTGAAAAAAAAATTCAGCTTAAATTTCTGATATTGTTGTTCACATCGACAAAGCTTATTTTCCTGAGTGCAAAGACCCTTCGTACGATCGCAAAGGATTTAAAGTTGATTTTTAAATTATTTTAAAACAATTACCTTCGCGGCCCTCCATGACAGAAAGTTGACAAGCGGACCATAGTTGATCCATCGAAAAAAGGTTGTCATATCAATTATTTTTTTATTTTTGCATTAAAAATGAAAAAAAATGATCAGAAATGGGTTTTAATCGTGCTTTTTACCGTTGTACATAAAAATTGACATAGGACTTTAGGACCCAATTATAAAGCTTATTTATTTTTTTACGGTCATAAATCACCAATATCAGTGTAAAATTCCTTCTCAAAATTATTTTAAAAGGATATTTTTTCTTCAGAGCGATTTTCATGATTGTCGAAATCTTTCCAAACTCTCAAAAGAACACCAACAGTTGTCAGAGCTCGTCTTTCGTTATCGCTACGTCCGTCTGACTTTAAAACTCTGCTCTCGGTGAAACACATCCAATCAAATGAGCGCAACGCAAAGTCACTCGCACAGTCATTTGACTCTCATCATCTCTCTCATTCGCGCAGACTTGTGGAAGCTTCGTTAAACACTATTTTGACTATTTTTAAACAATAGATAGTTTCAAGACGGTGCAAAACTTTTTCAGCACTGCTCATGACTGCATTCAATTGATTGCTGTCATTCTTACCCACCAAAGCAAGAAAGAGATAGGAAAAAAGACAAAGGGAGAGAATGAGTCGCTCGGCTGTTTGAGTTTCTGTGTTTTTGAATCCCAAGCATACCTGCTTGAAAAAAATCTAATTCCTGAATAATTTTGTAATATTTTGTACAATTTGCAAATTAAATTTACTCAATTCTTCTTCAGTAACTTACTTTAAATTTAAGGTTCCTTTCACTATTTCAATCTATTTGAGAATGAAAAGGTTTTTTAATACATTAAAATCCTCCTAAACAGTGAATACATCCACACAGACAGATTTTTATAATATTTTTTATGAATCGAAAGTTTTTTTTTATTTATTTTTGTTTATCAAACATTACCTCTTGTTTTTACTCTATCTTAAAACAACAACAAAGATAATGAAAAACTAATATAAAAATTCACCCGAATATTTGATATTTGAAAAAATAATCCAACTTTATTTTTGAAAACATTTTTAATTATTAAACTAAATTCATAAAGTCATTTTGAATATTTTTTTTCCAAATGATTACCTGGAACTATTTTGTGAGTTAATTACTCTAGATAAAGCTTGTTATTCAGTTATTTTTAAACATTCAGTTATTTTTCAAATACTAATTGTTTTTGTTTCTAATCTGAATCAAAATAATGAGTGCTTCTAATTTTAATGGTTTTTATAGGACTTTGTTGTTAAATTTATGCATTTACATTTTTTTAAATTCATTAAAAATTATTGACGTTGATATTGACTTTTTTATAAAACGTTTTTTTGTTTAAAATCATTCATGGAATTTGAGTGGTCACCCTGTGTTAGCTAGCTCCCGAGCTATGTCAAAAATCGGGCAATTTCTGTCAGTGACCGCTCTTTTGCAAGCCCTAGGCAACAAAAAAGAAAGAAATTTTATATAAACCTAGGAGATACTTATTTTTTTGTGCAAATTTTGAGCAAAATCGGTAAAGGTTTAGGGGTTGCTGTTGACCGTTGAAGTTTGTATGGGAAAAATCGCAAAAAAATTATAAGGAAAAACATCGCTTCTGGATTTTCGGATTTGAAAAAAAAACTGTTTGAAGTAAACATGTTACAACTATGTTTACTATCGGTTTTCTGTAAAATGTAGTTTTTTAGAATTGCAAAGAATTGAATCATTTTTTTTAATTTTTGGCGGTAAGAAAAAAGAGTTTAATTTTTTTGCTTTCAAAATAGCTAATGCTTGAACAATTAGTTCGTAAAAATACGTAAATTGTAAGTAGGACATAGACCTGCTAAAGATGTGTTAGTTTCCATTCAATATAATAAAAACACGTTTTCAAATTCAAATCCATCATCATAATTATTTAATTTCTGAAATAAATATTTTCCAAATTATAATCGTGGATAGGCCCTTTGGTTTATCAAACCGAGTTTTTTGTAAGTGTGCGTGTTGCCGCCGCACGCCGCAATTCGAGTTGTCTAAATTTCAACCAATCAGAGTGTGGGTCCAAAATAGGTTCAGCGATGTCTCCAAAATACATTCAATAAGTCCAAAAAGCATCCAAAAAATGTTTTACTTGAAATGCTTATTACAATGAAATGGTTAAATTATTTTCAATTTTCTATAGTACACTTTGTTAAGCATAAATTTAGGCACATAACAATGCTGAAACAAGCCAAATTAGTTAGATTGTTCCTGAGAACCATGCGAAATATGTTGACGCTTTGCATAGTTGGTCCAAAATAGGGTCATATACCCTATAAGTATATCAGAAGGAAAATCTTTCCAACAAGATTATGTCTGTCGAATCAAGTTTGAAACTAATTGAAGTTTAATGAAGTTCTGAAAATAAAACGTTATGAAAGAATGCCATCTGAAAATGAGTGACCACCCTGCACAACGGTACGCTTTACCCCGAACGCCCAAACGAAGCTTTCATAATGTACCCTTTTTTTTAAATTTCTCCCACAACAACCAAATCCGAGAAAAACCCGTAATCATTTTTTCCGCTTCTGTTTCTCCCCTCTAAAAAAAATTGCAGCGCGTCTACCGTGCAATCTACGACTACGAGGCCCAGGACAGTGACGAGGTGGGCTTCACCGAGGGCGACCTCATCATCGAGGTCAACTCGATCGACTCCGGCTGGATGACCGGACGCGTCGAGCGGACCGGCCTCACCGGAATGCTGCCGGCAAACTACGTCGAACTGGTCAAGATATAAACTCGGTGAGTGAGAATAGAACCGTTTTTTTCTTTCTTTCTTTTTTTTTGGGCGAGGACCGGACCATACGAGAGAATAACATATTACCAATTTATAGTTTTCTTGTCTAAATGTATAAAGAGAGAGACAGTGGGCGAGCTAATTTAAAATTACTATACATACGAGATGCAACTTCCACTGCTGTACAAGCTACAACGGTGGAAAATTTCGAGAAAGGAGTACATGTTTTTAATTTTATTTTCTTGTTATTATTTTGGTATGTACACGTTATTCAATTACCCTCTTTAAAATAAATAAAGGAAAGTCATTCAGCAGAAGGTGCTGATTTAGGCGTATAACAACTCGTTTATGAACAGAACCCCTCTTTTCGCGAAAATCTTTGAATGTAAATAACCTGACTTTGTAGCATTTATCGGAACTGAACACATTCGCAGCTGAAAACCATGTGTATTTGTTGTACAACGCGTGTGAGCGAGACATCTGAAACAGAAATCATTCGACTGGTGTAACTGACAACAACTATTGAGACTACGTAGAATCGTGCCTTTGTTCAAGAAAAAGAACTCCCCTCAATTTGGATGCAATTTTTACAGTGTAGCGTTAAGAAATACCCCGTTTTTTTCCAAATCACATGTGATGATCGAATTTAGTGCCCCCAACTAGAACAAAAATTGAGCTTCCGTTATTTTTCGTGTGTTGATGCAGGTTCTGTGATAGATGTTACTATTTCCCCTAAGTAATGACCCCAAAATTGTCAGTTATAACTTGTACATTACGCGTGTCATTCATTCGCAGCAAAAATAATACGTGTTAATAAACAAAAGTATAGATAGTTGAAAAAATGGTACATATAAATATACTAATAACAAGCCGGAACAAATTTTAAGCTGTTCAACGTGCAACTTTTCTACGTACATTTACATAAAAACAAAACAAAACACACACGTAAATATTATACTCCTTCTAAAAAAACAAAACAAATTAATTTATAATAATAAACCCCCCAAGTCAATGAAAGCAACACATTTTCAAGTGCTACAACTCTTCTGTTACAAAAATCTACAGCGAGTAAGAAACGAAAAACAATGTTATTAACACTATATAGGAAATAGTGACGTGTAGCTAACTAAGAAAAAGCAACAGCAGCTGCAACAAAGAGCGAAAATCAAACTTTTTAAAAGGAAGTGTGGCTTTGTGTGTGCCGTTTCAATGGTGGAAATGATAGAGAAATTCCTTGACGGGTTTTAAAAATAATCCTGATCACAATCCTTTTTTGTGGAATGCCTTAAACACGAGAACGAAAACCACAACTCTTGTTATTTGAGTTATTATGTTTAAGCAGCTTTGAAGCCGACTATTGGTAAGTATTACGGTGTAGATAACAATTATGCATGGGTTATTTTTTGCCAACATACACAACAATTGCCCCGACCCCTCTCAGATTTGCGTGAAAATGTGTCCTAAGGGGTAATTTTGGTCCCTGCTCATGAATCCGAGGTCCATGCTTCGATATCGTGTGACGGAGAGCTGGTACGACCCCTTTCATTTTTTTTTGATCATTCGAAAAAATACAAAAAAAAAGCAAAGCAATCCACTTTAACGACCCCCGGGTCTTATGTGGTCTCTGTTGCAAGTTTCTGCTCATTTCTAGGCGTCCGAAGGTTATGTGTGGTGAGTCACCCAAAACGTGACGTGAAAATACGTGATTTTGAATAATTAGCATCCTAAAATGGTGATGATTTAAAAATTTGATGTCAAAGGGACTTTTATCTAAACTTGGACGCGTACTCACAAATTTCAAATAAATGATTTTTCATCGAAAAAAAATACAAAAATGGCATTATCAATTCGTTTCTTAACTGTCAATTGCTTGTAACTATCACGTACTATCGCGATTTTACAAAAAAAAAGGTTTTGGAAAAGTTGGTTGTGGCGATCGTGGCCGTCCAAGGTCACCCGCGACCGACCCGAACGAGGAAACAAAAAGAAACAAATTAAGTAACTGTTTCAAAACTTTAAAAAAAATAATCGCGATAACTCGTGATGTTAACAAGCAAACCCCTCATTATACATCAACGTTGTTTGTCTGCTCTACAACTTTGTTGAACATTGTATCACTCTAAATAGTGTCCCTGATGCAAACTCACAAAAATCACGAAATTTAAAATTGAGAATTTTTGTTCTAAATGAAAAAAAAAAATGGGAATTTTGAGTACGTTATCAAATTGGGGTTTTTTTTTAATAAAAATGTCCTGCAAAAATTTTAAATAAAAGATACTTTTTTTGCAAGTTAATAGCAATTAAAAGTTGAAGCAAGGGTCCTGATTCGGCTAAGAGATCAGAAATCACTTACTCATCGTCGAACGAATCATTGCCGACTGGAGCGCGCAACCATTCGCGAGCGAACACGACCAGCTAGCTGCAAGCGCCTTGGCCAATCGCTTCACACAGCGAAACAAATACGTCGTTAATTTCTTTGCCTATTCGGTCCGTCGTCACCCGAGTCACAAAACGAATAGGTTCAGAGAGGAGAGAATCTAACAAAACACTAGCGAGGCGCTTACTTGGCATGCACTACCACAGTTTGTCGTAAATTTATGTTTAACATGGTTGCTGTTAAACGTGTCTTTGATGTTGTGTTATCAACAAAAATGTAAAACATTTTAGATAACATTGATTTTAAGCAGTTAAATAAATGAACAAAACAAAGCCGATCGCAGACTATTTCGAGCCAACTTTGAGCGACATACCGCAATCAGCCTCTCTGATTAATGCGCTGAACTTCCGATTGGAGTGAGAGGGAGAGCAAAGAGAGAGTATTCAGTAGCGATTGTTGTGGAAGTGACAAACGGTAAAAACGGCCAGAGCAGTTTTTCGTCGCGTTCGATTTGTGAGCGCGAGTGAATGTGTCTTTTTGGAGCAATCAGGACCCTTGGATTAAAGAAATGCCAAACATTTTGAAAACGACGATTCTTTTTGCAATTTAAATAATAATGGTATCGTTCTATAGTAGAAAATTTGAGAAACAAACAAAAAATTGAAAAACAGACTGTAAAACATGAAAAAAAGGTAAAGATAGGAGGTGGTAAAGTACGCCAAATACTATCAGCAACAAACATAAACTGAACAGATAAATGCAAAATACTAAAAATGAAACAAGAAAAATATAAAACAAGAGAAGTTATTTTTTTTTCGTAGAACAAATGTTGCTCAAAATGATTAGGAGGTCACGGGAAAAAATAAAAAATCATCGAAAAAAAATTGGACGGTATTAACATATCATTAACATTTACTTGACCCACCTCCCATGGTACTTTATATGGAGAAACATACAGTGAGTCAAATATTTGTCCGTACCCCCCGTACGGAAAATGTTTGTGATATAAAAGTACATAAAATTCGACTAAAGTACCATGTTTTATACATCAATCGACGCGGCAGAATGTCCTCTTGAAGACACTGTCATTGGATTTGCAAAAAACTTTTTCTAAAAAAAATGCAAAAATAGTTTACTGAAAAAAGTAAAAAAAAAGAGGTCAAATAATTGTCCGTACCCCTAATAAAAGTACAAAATCTGATCGATTTAAGTGAATTCATTTATGAAATGTTGTTTCTGTGTCAAATACTAGTACCTCTAGCCAGTTTGTGACAACTTTGAACTTCTGATAACTTTGTTTAGTTAGTTTATATTAAAAATTGGTTTAAATTTAGTTTATAAACAACTATTTTTATAAAATTGCTATTTTATGTTGTAAGAGTCTCTATTGAACAAGTTTCAACTATATTTGTTCAAAATATACATTGTTTTCATCTTTTTTTATTGATATTTTTTGACCAGAAATACTGTTTCGGAACAATACCGGTAAACAATCCGGATTGTCCCAGAACCGGTTTAACCCCTCGGGGGGAAATTTTGTGGTGATTTTGTAGAGGACAAAAATTTGAAGCATCCAATTTCGTCCACTACAGCCCGATTACGAGTCCCTAGTCTGAAATTTGAAATTTTCACTTTTCGTGCCGAGAATTTCTGTACCGTCCTGGGTCAGAATGTTTTGCTTGGGGAATTTGAAAATTTCAAATTTCAGACTAGGGACTAAAAACTAAATTTTAACCAATTTATTATATAAACTTACTAAACAAAGTTATCAGAAGTTCAAAGTTGTCACAAACTGGTTAGAGGTACTAGTATTTGACACAGAAACATTTCATAAATGAATTCACTTAAATCGAACAGATTTTGTACTTTTATTAGGGGTAGGGTAGAGTAGTCATCAATGAGACACGGGGAACAATGATAAAATGGCTCTCACAAGACGTAGTTTCAATCAATCAGGCTCATATTTGGGGGAAAGGTGTGTTTACTAGATACACGTCTGCTATAATTGTGGCATTGGTTATGGATGCTCCCTTGTAAAGTTATTCATACATGTTTGATTCTGAGGTGTAAAAGTATATTATGACTAAAAATTACATTTTCGCTCATAGGCTGCCATTAACACAAAAACTAATATTTCTCCAAATTTCTTTCGTCATTTTACAGGGCATGAGTTGGGCTACAATGTCCTTTTATTGGGTTTGACCAAAATTTAGAATATACCCAGAATCCAGGGCTGTCTCATTGTTCCCAACTCTTTTCTACCCATGGGTAACAATGAGACACTTTGATTTTTCTTCATTAAACTTTTCAAAATCTGTGGAAATTTTTCAAAACATGAATTAGAAGTGATTTTTGGCATATTTATTGAGTTTGAACTTCATTTAACCAAAAATATAAAGTTATTTGATAAAATATATGGATTTTACAAAATTTAAATACTTTTTAGTATAACTTTTGTAAATTGAAGTTTCATGTTGACAAAATTGCTTGAAAATATTCAAAGCAAGTCACCTGCAATGGAACAATATAAAAGCATGATGTTTTACTAGAAAAGTATTGATTTTTGTAGAGTGTCTCATTGTTCCCCAGCTGTCTCATTGTTCCTGCCAAGTGCGTCTACAATGAGACAGTTGAATGACAGTGTCTTCAAGAGGACATTCTGCCGCGTCGATTGATGTATAAAACATGGTACTTTAGTCGAATTTTATGTACTTTTATATCACAAACATTTTCCGTACGGGGGGTACGGACAAATATTTGACTCACTGCATTCTTAATCAGGAAGATGAAACACACCTTTTTTAAGTTTAAATCTCCAATGGGTCATCCCGATATAAAATAGTTTCGTCAAGTTGTGATTGATTTGGGCTCCCTGAACATGCTCCAACCGTCAAAATAGAATTTTAGTGCATTTTCTGCCTGCCAATAATTATTTTTTCGGGTAAATTCGGGTACATCACAAGAAAGGCTACCATTTGTAATAACTTTGAAACTTGAACTCAACTTATCGAATTTATTCAAAAATTCCTTCTGCAAAATCCGCACGGATTCGGCACGCCAATCGGCGGAGGTGGCATACACCCTCCATTGCATGGAGACGGAGCCGGAGGTGCAACGGGTGGGGGTGGATAACACGGGGCAGCCTTTGCTTGACACGGACAGGGTGCCACTGGTGGAGGTGGCAGACATGGGACAGCTGCTGACTGGCACGAACAGGGTGCCGGAGTCTGCTGCTGGCACTGACACGGTGCTGGAGTAGGCGCCACACAAGGAGGCGGTGCCACCGTAGTCGTCGTCGTCGTTACGGCTCCCCCACAAACCGCCGGCTGGTTGATGTAACTCACGTCGGTGTACACTGCTGGTGGAGCTGGAATGGTGTTATCGTAGGGAACCGGGATGGCTACGGGAACGGCCACCGCTGAGCTGTAGTACTCGCCGTATTCCGTGGCTTGACCTGGCGCCTCCGGAACGCACTGTCGAGGATCGATGCAGATTCCGTTTTGGCGCACGAGGCCCGTTTTGCACACGCAGGTCGGTTCGTCGATGAACACCAACGGACAAACGATGTTGCTACAGTCGTTGCTGCACGTTGGCTCGCAACAGGGCGGACTCTGGAGGAGATCCTCGGACGGCGAGCACTGCACTGTGGAAGATTGTTGGAGGTTTAAAAAGGATTATGCAAACTCAACAAAATGCCAACTTACAAGCGCCAGGCTGATCTATTCCGTAGTCGTCCAACCCCAAGTCGTAGCACGATTCCTTCGCAATACAGACGCCGTTATCCCGTACAAATCCAGGCTTGCAAACACACGTAGGATCGTGGACCAACGGAACAGGTGATCCGGTGCTGTACGAGCAATCGTCGTAGCACGTAGGCTCACACGACGGTGGGCTCTGTCGAAGGATTTCGTTCGGGGGACATTTGCCTGCAACAAATTGGGATTTCAAAGACCTGAGCTGAAATCCCTCCTAATTTGTACTCACCACAAGGAACAGTAAACGGCGGGTTGACGGCCAGAACCTGCAGAACCACACTGCTCGACAGCAACAGCAGAGCTGCCATGGTCATCACCCGCTGGGCGGGGTAAAAAATATCCGCCATTGTGGAGCATCCAACGGGCAGTAGTCGGCCATCGGATGAATTCAAGCAATTTATTTGGAAAATGGTGTTTACGCCTACGGCATGTGCAAAGCATCCGGCGCGATAAACACTCTTTCGGGGGTTGGTTCTTCCTATGTGCCAGAACTACGTTGGCGGGTGCTTCCTGGAAAGGCTTTTTTTCTTAATAGATAATTGTGCTGGTAGGTTCGGTGAACGTCTTTTGCTCAACAGGCACGCGTTCTGGAAAAGTGTATCTTTGAAGTAATGGTCGACAGCTATAAAGTCAACGTCTTCTATTAAATTTTACATAATATAACATTGTAAATCGTGTATTTTTTCGAAAATTCTATACGTCATTGTTCATCAACCCAAAGGATGTCGTGTTTTGTCATGTTAAAAATATTCAAAAATAAAAATTCTTCGAAAGGAAATTAATTATAAATAGAGATAAAGTTTCTTTGGGCATTACAAAAAATTAAGTTTGCAAATGTTTATAAAAGTTAAAAATTAGAAAAAAAAATATCATATACTGATGTATTACAAATAAGAGAATTCGCATGTGCATTTGATTTGGCTTGGGATCAACTTGGTAGGTAGAGGAAAGTGAGGCAGGACGACCATATGGGGCAAGAGGAACAATCGCTCGTACGATCGTTATTCTTACAATTTCCAATATTTCCAATATGAGGAATTGTTACTAGCAATGCAATTAGTTAATTGTATTACCACATAACCGCCAAAACGACGTAAACGCCACGGGACACAAGATTGAATGGTGTTTTTTTCAAATCCATTGTTTTCTTATAATATTTGGAAAGCCCAAAATAAGATTTAGGGTTCATTTTTAAGTTCATTTTATCAAAATGCCATTTTTCCTAGATCAGTAGTGTCCCTACCAATGCACAGTGGGAAAAAGGGCCCAAAAAATTACCGCAACATGATTTCGCGCAAACCATCGATTGCTATACACCAAAAGCTTCGTTTTTGCACCAGGAACAATAATCCGATGAAAAATCGCACTGCACGGACCGGTGGCCGGAGTATAGGCCACCGGAAGATCCGGATTTTTGGAAAAAAGTATCAGATTTATCCAATTGTAAACTGATAGGCTTTCTTCTATCATAAATAGTCATGCAAAATAATATTAAATATCAAAAAACCCATCGTAACCGGTTCCACCGATCTCCGGTGGCCACATCCGGAACCGCATTGGGAAACAGCATAAACTAGTCGTGCGACGTATCAAACTTCTTGATTATGGATGGAAAGTATTTTTGAGATGTATTTTTGCCTCTTTGACCGGTTCCCAGGTTCTCCGGCGGCCACATCCGAAGTACATAATTGGAAAATTCCTGGAACCACTCTTGCGACATATCAAACTTCATGTTTTTAAAAGAGGAGTGTATAACTCATGTCCCCATCCAAAATCAAGAAGTTTGATACGTCGCACGACTGGTTAACACTGTTTCCTAATGCGGTTCTGGAAGTGGCCACCGGTGATCTGTGGAACCGGTTCCGATGGGTCCTATGGTATTAAATATTTTTCTAGGGTTGTTTTGCACGACTATTCATGGTAGAAGAAAGCGTATCAGTTCACAATTGGATAAATCTGATACTTTTCCAAAAATCCGGATCTTCCGGTGGCCTCTACGTGCAGCGCGATTTTTCATAGGATTATTGTTTCTGATGCAAAATCGAAGCTTTTGGTGTATAGCAATCGATGGTTTGCGCGAAATCATGTTGCGGTAATTTTTTGGGCCCTTTTTCCTTTTTTTAGCCCAGTGGTAACGCTTCCGCCTCGTAAGCGGTAGATCGGGGTTCAAATCCCGGCTCGGACCAACACAACTGATGATCTTCTCCCTTCTGGAATCGATTGCTTAGTAAAGGGAAGGTAGTTTACCGTCACAAACTGGACCTTATCACGACACCTTAGGGAGGCGACCTATGGAATGTTAACATTAACCTTAACATGTTAACATTAAGTTGAGAATGAAACTGCCACTGAATCCGCTTTGTAAATGCCGGCCCCGATACTCTTCAAGGGTGTTCCCCTCAGGAACTGGGAAAGATTTACTTTTTTGTTTTTCAACTGTGCAATGATTATATTATAAAGTATGATTTATTTTTTGGTTATTTTTGTTGAGAGCTTTAAAAAAAATCTTGATCAGATAGGGCAAGTGTACCATATGAAAATTACGAATTGTTGTAAAAACATAATTTATTAGAAAATAAATACATAAAAGTACCGTAAACCGGGGTGACTTTGATAGGATTTCAATTTGTTTTTAGAATATTTTCCAACAGGTAAGGTTTTTCTCAAGATTATTATTTTTAAAACATGTACTGGGGTAGGCCACACAAAGATTATGCACTATTTTGGAAAAAAAAGTTTTGTTAATAGTGTTTAGAAAAATAGTTACGTTAAAAATTCTTAGTTTTAATTCCGGGGTGACTTTGATAGTCATAGTTTTTCTTGTTAAAATCATATTTAAGATGTTCAAACTTTATTTGTACGTTAAATGTACCATCACTAAAGTAGCTGATATAGTTTGTAAGAAAAAAAATCAATGTTTATGTTAAGTTAACTAAGTTTATAAGCTTTTTAACAAAATACATATAAATTTTAGGTAATATTGTTAAAAAATCGGAATTTTGCCTGAAATTTGTTAAAACTAGTTTTGTTTAGAAAATTATCGATTTATATTGCATTTTATACTGATTTTGAAGCACGAATCACAAGTTTTCACATTGTACATGAAATTTGTTCCACTGAAAATGCCTATAAATTTGGAGATGTTTTTAAATTGTGTTTCAAAAACACATATTATTTATTATTTACAAACTTATTTAACCTTCTCCTAGTGGAAAATTGTCCAAAGAATCCGAAAATGCATTCCGTTTTTCGATTAAAAATCATGATCATTGAGAAAATCATGACACTTGGAGAAGTTTAAATAATGACTTCCATCAACATTTTCTTAACTATAGTTAACTAACTTTATAAACCTTTCAAAAATTTATGAAAAGTTCTTCTTGAGGTACATTGAACACTTCTCTACCACGGTCAGTATGTTTCTGAACCATTCCTTACGTATTTTAATTGTACTCTTCATTTTGCGGAAAAATCGCAAATCTATCAAAGTCACCCCGGCTATCAAAGTCACCCCGTTTTACGGTACTTAAAAACTAATTAACAATTCTTTAAAAAAGATGTCCATGCAAAATATAGTGATATTACGAAAATTTACTACCGTCAGTGGGGGTGACTATGGGTCAAAAAACAATACACCTCTCGTAATTTCTTAATAAAAAAAAATTAAATAAAATCGAAAATCTTACAACGTAGTTTTGTTCTTAGATAGTTTACCAACATTTTCCCAAAATATGGTGGATTTTGATGAACACTACCTTAGATGCCAATAGTTTGAAAATTTACCCAATCTCACCCCTAAGAGGGGGTGACATAGGGTCAAATGAAACTAAAATGATGCTCAAATACAACGATATGGTAAAAACAAGTCATCCAACAGTGTTTCTTGTTCGAGGGAATCGTATTGACATGCTACAATATTTGAAGTAGAGATTTTCAAACATTTGGATAGTTTTCGAGCAAATCCAACAAAAATATTAGAAAAATGATTTTTCAAGAGGTCATTTTTTGCCAAAAACGTACCAAATAACAGGATTTGTTCTAGGAACGAGATTTTTTCAGCGAAGTCATCTTAAGATGTCCCCTACATACCCCTTTTAACAGAATTTAGTTTAATTGAGAAGAACCTGAGAAATGGTAAAATCCGTAAAAAATCACTTTGTTCCAATCTCACCCCCAGACCTAATGTCACCCCCACTGACGGTATTTATAATATAAGTATTTTTTTTTTAGTAAAAACGATCAAAATATTCGTAAAATATTATTATTTCATCTAAAAGTTAAAGTAACGTTTCAAATATATTCTAATCTGATGTGTCTTAGTGATAACAGTTCAATTGTTAGCAAATTAACATGTTGATTCCTTGCATTGTTGAGTAGAACGTACGGAAAATCAATAATTTTAAAACCAATTTTTTATTGTAAAAAACAGGATTTTTTAGGAACTTGTTCTATCAAAGTCTTTGTCATGACCTGGAATAAGATGATTATTCAAAAATCCGACTGATTTATTTACGTTTTTAATGGATTTCAACGAGCATTTCCTTAGCTTGTTCCACTTGCCCCACCTTCTCCTATAATAGAATTTATTTTCAATCGAGCTTCAATTTGGGATTTGAGCTTTATTGTGTCATGTAATGGATGGCGAAATAATAAAATAACAACCTTTCTGAGCAACATATTCAACAACAACGGTTCATGATTAGGAAACTTCCAAATAGTTTAAATTAACCGAAGCAGTAAGGAGCCAGCAATGTTTGCCTTCACTTGACAGTAGAGTATAAAATTGGTGCAAACACGTGTGCTTGCAGCATGTGCTGGACACTAACATCACAAGAAAAACGGGCGTTAGTTTTTTCAGCAGATCGATGTCAGCAGAAACAAGGTCCATCCAGGAAGAGGTACAAAGCACTTCTTCTGCTCTGCAAGCGTGCGATCAATATAAACAAGATGCACCTAGCTTCTCAAGTGCATCCAAGGAGGTATAAAACTTGTCTGCTTGGTTCTTATCCCAGCGTAGTCTTGAGAATAACTTCCCAACATGATCTTGAAACCCTTCGTTCTGCTCCTGGCGTTCGCCGGAACGGTTCTCGTCCTAGAATCAGTGGATGCTGGTAAGTTAGGGGTCCTGATCAGTTTCTCCCGAATCAAAACCCGCTCACGATGTTATTTTAGCTTTTTGTCGCCAGCACGAGATACTCTTGCCGATAGCACCGAATTGCGAGAAAACCTGTGATGGGGGCTGTTCGACGCACTCCAAGCGGTACGTGATTCAACGCCCGGCGTGCATCTGTCGGCCCGGATTCGTACGAAGTGGCGGTGCGTGTGTGCCATTCAGCAGCTGCAAACCACCTACCAGCCCACCCCCGTGTCCAACAACCACCACCACGGCAGCCCCGACATGTCCCCCAGTCGTAACGACAACTCCAGCTCCGATCACTTGTCCACCGGTAACCGTTCCTGCAACATTGCCGACAACGACTCCGCCGGCACCTTGTCCAACTAGTACTGTTCCACCTTGTGCGGTTCCGACGAATCCTCCTCCTCCATGTCAAGTTGCGGTTCAACCTTGTGTCTCTTGTGGAGCTCCGAAGCCATGTCCGTGTAGACCGCTTGTCGGGTTCAAATTTATATAAATCAGAGATTTTTTTTACGATAACGATTTTGTTTGATGGTGACTGATTCATGATTCTAAATATAAATTTTAAGTTGACAAAAAACGATCTTTTACAATGTGTTCTTGTTTGGCCCAATTTACCCAAGTTTTCACTATACCTAGAATGTTGCAGTAATACTAAAATTTTGTTTCAGATGTCTCCACAGCCTTCAACTCAAAAACAAGTGCAAAAAAATACAGGCGAGCTCTAAACAAATGCTGATTTCAAATTACATGAGAGCAATTCTCTACCAAAACCGGAAATGGATTTTATTTTGTATTTTTTTTTATTTGGCTCACACTTTGGGGGGCCTTTCCTATGACCAAAAAATCCATTTTGAATTATAATTTTTTGGAAAAAAAAAGATTTTTAGAAAAAAATTAAATTTCATATAATTTTTTCCCTTATTTTCTATGTATTTGCAATCGAAAAGTACTTTTCAAATTTTTTGATGAAGTGCCTCGTTTTCAAGATAAAGCCACCAAAAGTTTGATTTTAGCGAAATATTTGCAGTTATTCGATTTTTAATATAGTGGTGACTCTTTCTGAAACTATGTTTTGTTAATGTTCGGAAAATTTGCTATAAGATTGTATAAGAGACATTGAAGATTAAATTAATTTTAACCTCTGGTTGCTGAGATACAGATTTTTTAATCAAATTTTGGAATCAAGACTAACATTTTAAATGGGCCAATTTTACGTCCATTTGGAATAAGAGTCTTGATTCAAAAATTTCCAAAATATTTTTTTCGAAAACATCAGAAAATTTCTTGAATGTCTCATTTTCTAACATTGAACATCGGACCATTAGTTGCTGAGACAACTTTTAGGAGTGATTGGAATTCATCTTTTTAAGGGATTTAATAAATATTCGGAAATATGAAATATTGAGATTTTCTACTTGTTTATAACCCCTTAAGCCGCTGTATCTCAGCAACCAGAGGTCCAACCATCAATGTCTCTTAGACAATTTTTCTGAACCTTAACAAAACACATGTCAGAAATGGTCACTATTTTTAAAAACCGAATAATTGCAAATATTTCGCTGAAATCAAACTTTCTGTGGCTATATCTTGAAAACGGGACACTGTATCAACAAATCTGTCCAGTACTTTTCGATTTCAAATTAAATTTTACATAAAAAAATAGGTCAAACAAATTTTATGTATAAAATTTCGATATTTTCCTAAAAAACACTATTTTTTCAAAAAATCAGCTTGGCGGAAAACTTCTATATGGCTCAAAAGTTGCTTCCTGAAACATATAAATAAAATCTCAAAAATCAAAAATACGGTACGTGTACCTATTTTTTCTGACTATTCCTCATCAATACCTACAACTTTGGCGAAAACACCAGATTGATCAGAAAATTCCTTCAAAATTTACAGATTTTCGAATATTCACGTACAATTTTTGTATGGACGGACAGCTGCCAAAATTGTATGGAGACTTGTATGGATGAACCAATGTCACAAACGGGCTGTTCATAGGGAAGGCATGAATTAACCGTTAAGAATGGACCACAAAGTTTGAGCCAAATTGAAAAATACAAAAAATAAAAATGTTCTAAATCTGCCGATTTCGTAGAGAATTGCTCATGACTGAAGTACTCTTATCCATCGACGTGCCTTTATAGCAGTGAGCATATAAGATGGACTGATTTACAGGATTTCCCTTATCCTGTTAAATAATCACCGTCAAACTCATTTTGTGTAACGTGAGCTTATAATTTCCATTCGCAACGGTTAATCCATCCCGCATAAAGTTTTACTATAAACCAACAGTAGATTGTATGGTTATCACACGATAAATCTTATGGTTATTTTTACCATGATTCTACAGTAGCCTTTATGTTTTTTCACCATAGAATATATCCTATTCTGGGAATTTACTATAAAAAAGGGGTATTGTTAGGCACAGTCACCATAAAAATTTCGACTTTTCCCCATACAAAAAAAAACCAAATACTATACATTCTACCGTATTTTCATTGATGACTTTTCCGTCCAAAAAATTACCCTGACCATAGAAAACATCATACATTTATAATAAAAACAGTAACCATTACAATGGTTTGCACAGTAAATTCACAGTTCTTCATGGATTTTTCCATACTAAATAGTACGGTTTAAACTATATTCGTACATTGAAATAAATAATAACTACAGTATGATTCATTGTATTTTCATTGTATTTATTTTTTTCTCTCCACTAAATTGTACTGTAAAACATATATTTATACATTGAAATTAATGGTCAATACGGTAAGTTTTATTGTATTTTTATAGTTTCCTTTAATTTCACTTAATTTAGCACTTTTTTCCCGTGTCGTTTTCTTTTGTTATTCCGCTTCAATCCGTACTGCTTGAAATTATTCGGAATGTCCGTAGCCGGTGCCGGATCAACTGCTTCGTAATTGGGATAGACATTCACGTAATCTAGAAGCACAATCCTTAGTGAAATTAGCCCCTGTAGAAGAGAAAAACTCTGAATTAGACATAAGGAAAATTTACATATGTTTGGCATGTTAAGGATCCGGTTCATTTTCTATTAAATTAGCTGTTCTTAAATTCTGAAATTTAGATATTCTAAATTCCTAAATTCCTTAATTCCTAAATTCCAAAATTCCTAATTTCCTAAATTCCTAAATTCCAAACTTCATAATTTCCTAATTTCTTTAACTCCTATATACTTAAATTCCTAATTCCCTAAATTCATAAATTCCAGAATTCCTATATTCCTGAATTCCCAAATTCACAAATCCCTTAATTCCTAAATTCCTAAATCCTGAAATTTTGGAATTCTTAAATTCCTAAATTCCTTAATTCCTAAATTCCCAAATTCCTAAATTCCAAAATTCCTAATTTCCTAAATTCCTAACTTCATAATTTCCTAATTTCCTTAACTCCTATGTTCTGAAATTCCTAATTCCCTAAATTCATAAATTCCAGAATTCCTAAAATGCAATATTCCTGAACTCCCAAATTCACAAATCCCTAAATTCAAAATTTCCTAAATTCCTGAATTTTTAAATTCCTATATTCCTAAAATCCTAATTTCATAAGTTCATAATTTCCTATATACCTTAATTCCTAAATTCCTAAGGATTTCTAAATTTCTAAATTTCTAAATTTCTAAATTTCTAAATTTCTAAATTTCTAAATTTCTAAATTTCTAAATTTCTTAATTTCTAAATTTCTAAATTTCTAAATTTCTAAATTTCTAAATTTCTAAATTTCTAAATTTCTAAATTTCTAAATTTCTAAATTTCTAAATTTCTAAATTTCTAAATTTCTAAATTTCTAAATTTCTAAATTTCTAAATTTCTAAATTTCTAAATTTCTAAATTTCTAAATTTCTAAATTTCTAAATTTCTAAATTTCTAAATTTCTAAATTTCTAAATTTCTAAATTTCTAAATTTCTAAATTTCTAAATTTCTAAATTTCTAAATTTCTAAATTTCTAAATTTCTAAATTTCTAAATTTCTAAATTTCTAAATTTCTAAATTTCTAAATTTCTAAATTTCTAAATTTCTAAATTTCTAAATTTCTAAATTTCTAAATTTCTAAATTTCTAAATTTCTAAATTTCTAAATTTCTAAATTTCTAAATTTCTTAATTTCTAAATTTCTAAATTTCTAAATTTCTAAATTTCTAAATTTCTAAATTTCTAAATTTCTAAATTTTTAAATTTCTAAATTTCTAAATTTCTAAATTTCTAAATTTCTAAATTTCTAAATTTCTAAATTTCTAAATTTCTAAATTTCTAAATTTTTAAATTTCTAAATTCCTAAAATCCTAAATTGCCTTTAAAAAATCAATCAGAATTTTAGCAAAAAAAAAATATAAAGAAATACTAAAAACATTAATTTTTTTCGTACTCGATTATCCGATAACTCGACTATTTCAAGATTTGATTAATATCGAAAAATCAATCATCCGAAGGTTCAAATTACCGAAAAAGGAAAAATTCTACTTTTATTTTGGAGTGAAATTTTAGTTCATTCATACAAATTAAGTTGATTTGATCTGTTGGTTACAGTTTTCCATTTTAGGTTACACAATTTTGTAATTTTAAAATTTTAGAAATTTTTTAAACTCAAATTTTCTGATTTTCTAAATTTAAATTATTTGAAATAAATTGTAGAATTCTTAAACATTTGAATCCTAGAAAATCTCTTAGGAAAAATATGATTTTTCTTTATGGTTTCCAATATTCTGAACAATAAGCAAAATCCTGCTTTTTGATTTTCGTCCTTTCAAGATTCAGCGTTTTGAGATTCTGTTTGATGGGCAGCTCTGGATTATCAATATTTTTACATTAAATACAACTTTATTTGTAATTTTCAGTTGCATTGAAATGTGCAAATCCAAATTATTTGATTCACTCATCAAAACAAATTGCACCGCGTGAAACGCTACATTCCGTTTCTGTTACTTTTCAGCTGCGTACCGTTAAAAAAAATCGTGACCTTCTCCTTGACGTTTGAAAGTTTTTCGAGCTGCGCATCCCCAACACAGAACTCACCTAACGATTTTCGCCTCCAGGCGAGACGAGCTCACCATCCGGAACAAACACGGCCGGAAGTGACCGCAGCAGGCGCCGGGTCCTCTCCCAATCGAACACATCCGTTGGGTTGTGCCCCGTTAGCGAACCCGGTGGGAGAAGTCCCTGTGAAAAGAGAAACAAACAGTTTGTTTATTCCCTTGTGGAACACCAATCAGTGAGGTACTCCTGGATATTAGCTCCTGAAAAGTGCTTAAAAAGTGCAAAAATGCCTCACGGCAAGAAAAAGAGGCGGTCCTCACCAGCAGGATCGGCAGATTTGAAGAAGCTAAAGAATGCTGAAGCGCTACCTGCAAAACCAGGCAGTTTGAGCAAGGACGCTCAAAATTCGTCTGGAAACCAGTTCGCTACCCTCCCTGTGGACGTGAGCGAGAAGGAAGAATTTGAACGACGGGAAAAGTTGCCACCCATTTTTGTGAAAACATCGTCATCGGATTCGGTGCGAAAGTGGCTGACCGGGTTTATCAAATCTGGTGCTTTACGAGCTTCCATTCGCTTGTGTGCTGATGGACTCAAAATTCTGCTACCTACCAGAAAGGATTACAACTACGTTCGGGATTTCCTGAACAACACAAAGATTGAATACTACAGCCATGACGATCCAGGTAAACGCCCCATGAAACAGGTCCTCCGAGGCCTGTACGACATGGATGTGAGTGTGCTGAAAGAAGAGCTCAAAACTCTTAAGTTGAACGTGATCGAAGTCTTCAAGATGACGAGACACAACAAGGACATCAAGTATCGTGATCAACTGTACCTGGTTCATCTCGAGAAAGGATCGACAACGCCGTCTGAGCTGAAAGCAGTTCGGGCAATTTTCAACATCATCGTGACTTGGGAACGTTATCGTCCAGTGCACCGTGACGTGACACAATGTTCAAATTGCTTGCAGTTTGGACATGGTGGAAGGAACTGTTTCATCAAGAGTCGTTGTGCAACCTGCGGAGGTGAGCACAAAACACAAGCTTGCGAAACAATCAACGAGAACATCGAAGCGAAATGCTTCAATTGCGGCGGCGACCATTCGACCAAGAATCGAAGCTGCCCAAAACGAGCTGAGTTTGTAAAAATTCGGCAGCAAGCGACGACGAGGCACCAACCAAATCGTCGCAAAACACCACCAGCATTCACGGACGTGGATTTTCCTGCTTTGGCGTCACCAGGAGCAGGATCTACTCGAGTGGTTCCAAATCTGCAGCCATTGCCGTTGAATCAGCGGCAAAGAGTTGCAGAGCATACAACACCTCCAGGCTTCAGTCAGCAACCGAGGGAAAACCAACCAACATCAACGGGTGAAGGCAGTAGTGACCTGTTTTCACCACAAGAACTTCTGAACATTTTCATCGAGATGACAACAACTCTGCGTGGGTGCAAAACTCGCCAGGAACAAGTAAGAACTCTTGGAGCATTCATCTTAAAATACAGTTCGTAGTTTACTCGTTCTAGTGATTTTGAATATTTCAATGAATTTATTTTTTTTAGTTTTAAGTTAGGATAAGTTGTTAAAGTGTTTTTTTTTCTTTTTTACCCAAATGTATTCAATTCAATGCAATAATGTAAAACAATTTGAAGCAAATAAATAAATGTGATCAGTTAATAATAAAACGAAAAATACAACAAAGATGAAGAGCATTAGGCCATACCACTTATCATGTAAAAGAAATGTAATTATTATAAGAATGTTCAATAAAGACATATTTAATTTCAAAAAAAAAAAACAGTTTGTTTAGATCAAATGTTGCTGCAGTAGGCCACGAAAGATGTCTGCTGCTGCTGCGGAGATTTCGCACCGTGGCTCTCCCCTCCCACAACAAATCCACAGCTGAAATACTCACCCAAAATGGTTGACAATTTCAAATTTGCTTTTCCGGATCGGTGACTCGGCAGATTTTTTCTGCCGGAAACGTGTGGAAGAAGTCCCTGTAAAGTAGAAAAAACAAACACTGTGATTAAGCAATCTGCCCAAGCAGGCAATAGATAGTGCCGCTGCTGTTTTGTTTGGAATTCCCCTCCACCCTCACGAAACTCAAAATACTCACCCAAAGTTCCGCCATCCCGGAGCCGCTCCAGTTCGAACTTCGAACATCCGTCCAACCAACACTAGGATCGCGTTCGGCAACTTGATTGCCAATCACCGGATGTGGCCAATTGGCTTAAACGACCGCCTCAACGCGAAAAATCCGGGTTTCCCCTAAAACTTCAACAAACACCGTCACCAGGAACAGGATCAGACACGCGCGAGTAAAAAAAGTGACAGCTCGCTCGAACCATGGTGCGTTCGTTTCAGGAGCGTCGCACGGGTCCAGTGTAACTTGGTGTAACGGTGCGTTCGTTGCATGAGCGTCGGCTGAACAGGTTCAGTGTAAAGTTGGGTTTGTTAATTGATATTGGAATGTTTAAATGTTTAAATGTTTAAATGTTTAAATGTTTAAATGTTTAAATGTTTAAATGTTTAAATGTTTAAATGTTTAAATGTTTAAATGTTTAAATGTTTAAATGTTTAAATGTTTAAATGTTTAAATGTTTAAATGTTTAAATGTTTAAATGTTTAAATGTTTAAATGTTTAAATGTTTAAATGTTTAAATGTTTAAATGTTTAAATGTTTAAATGTTTAAATGTTTAAATGTTTAAATGTTTAAATGTTTAAATGTTTAAATGTTTAAATGTTTAAATGTTTAAATGTTTAAATGTTTAAATGTTTAAATGTTTAAATGTTTAAATGTTTAAATGTTTAAATGTTTAAATGTTTAAATGTTTAAATGTTTAATTGTTTAATTGTTTAAATGTTTAGTTATTTTAATATTTTAATATTTTAATATTTTAATATTTTAATATTTTAATATTTTAATATTTTAATATTTTAATATTTTAATATTTTAATATTTTAATATTTTAATATTTTAATATTTTAATATTTTAATATTTTAATATTTTATTATTTTAATATTTTAATATTTTAATATTTTAATATTTTAATATTTTAATATTTTAATATTTTAATATTTTAATATTTTAATATTTTAATATTTTAATATTTTAATATTTTAATATTTTAATATTTTAATATTTTAATATTTTAATATTTTAATATTTTAATATTTTAATATTTTAATATTTTAATATTTTAATATTTTAATATTTTAATATTTTAATATTTTAATATTTTAATATTTTAATATTTTAATATTTTAATATTTTAATATTTTAATATTTTAATATTTTAATATTTTAATATTTTAATATTTTATTTTAATATTTTAAATTGGAAAAAAATGCGTTATGAGATTTCCAATAACAAAACCATAATATTTGCTGTATTCATGAAATGTACAGTAGTTTTATTGTTTCAATTTATAACATTTCCAATAACAAAACCATGAAATTTGCTGTAACCATGAAATCTACGATAACTTTATCGTCATTCCAATGAAGTTAAAAAAAAATCAACCATAAACTTACCATAAATATTATAATATCTATTGTAACTTCATGGTTTTGACAATACAAATCATCATATAATTTTATTCGGGATTCATTGAACTTCAATGAATTCTTTCAATCGAATTGTGCATTCCAGCACGTTCACTGAAATTCTTCACTCTAATATCTAATTTGAACGCTCTTTTTCGTTACGCTTGCATCTTTGACAATTGCCCAAAAACACATTTTGGCAATATGTAGCTCTTTACGGAAGCGTAGTGCGTAGCACGTGCGCACCACAATCTTAGCTCGTTGTTTTTTTGGGAGTTGAATTAAGTTCTAAGTTACGTTATAAAAACGCGTGCCCAACCGCCCATCGGACACAATTCCGTTCGCGATGTCGGCCGACTCGCAATTCATTGTTGTTGTGACGACGACGCTCGCTCTGTGTTGTCTAGTGGCGTCCATTACGGCATCGAGTTACGATGCCCAGTACCGTAAGTACCCGAAGTCGCAGAAAAAAGAGCGGGTTTGACCTAATTTTCTTTGCTTGGGCTTAGCCGTTTGCGGAAAGAATGAAATCCTGAGTCCTACTCCGGTTTGCTGTGAACCCACGTGCAGTAATGACTGTTCAACGGCGAGCTTTCCGGAAAATTACGTAAACCAACCGGTTTGCGTCTGTAAGCCGGGATACGTGCGTCACAGGAGCAGATGTATCCGGAAGATTTGCTGCCCGAAGAACGTAACGAGCAGTCAGTATCTGAGTCGATGAGGTTAATAATATAGGTTTGACTAAAAGAGTGATTTCTTGCAGCTGAATCTCCACCAACCAGTACGACAGTGTTCTACCCTCGTTACAACGAAAAGCCCAGATCGTATGGTTCGTGCCCATGCCGAAGGAAGCCGATTCTACCAACGGCGAAACCGTACGAGCCACCGAAGCAACCAACCTTCGTACCATTCAAACAAGCACCGAACTACGCTTCGATCTACGGACCTGAGCCGTACATCCCGAATCAACCTTCTTCCTACGATCAAGATCATCTACCGTCTCCCCACATCCCACAAAAGCCATCCTTCGATACGGATCCTACCCCGAAACCGTACATTCCTCAAGCTTACGGTGCCTACCCTAACCTGAGGCCTTTCATCTACAACGGCGAAGAAAAGGTCAAATCCTTAAGCGGCATCTTCCACGAACATACTCATCCGCAAGCCTACGTCTACAATCCCCCAGAAGTGCAAACCTTCGAGCCAGCCCCTTGCCACACCACCACCACCAATCCGCCCTTCGTGACACCCTGTGACGATCCTGTAACCCCAGAACCCACTCCAGAGCCAACCCCCGATATCCCGAAGCCGTGCGCCCCCAAATGCGACCCGCTGCAAACGCTGACCGTGTGCCGGCCATGCTGCGTCCCAACCTGCGAGAACGACTGCAGCAACGTACGCTGCACCAAGATCTGCATCGCCGAGCTGAACTGCGTCTGCCTTGCGGGGTACGTGCTGCACGAGGGCAAGTGCATCCGGAAGGAGGACTGCCCGGCGGTGGTGCCACCACCGTGTGATAAGGAAAAGCCGGTGGATGAGACGGTGTTTGAGTATTCGCCGGATGAGGGTTACAGACGGACGGGTTATACGCCACGGGTGGAGTTTTCCGCGGAGCAGCTGGTGGCGAGTGATGACTGTAACGATTATCCAGGTGGGTTGGGGGATGTTATTCTTATGGTTGATGGTTGATTTTTTTTCTTTTTTTAGACAAGTAACTTAGTACTGCAACGTGATTGTAAAAATAAGAGGAGTCTCCCCCAAACTGATTGTTGAAACCATTTGATTTATTCAGTTGTAAAGATTGAATTGTCTGATGTGCTGTTACCGATTCTTGTTATTTGATTATTTTATCTCCTATTAAAAAATGTTAATTAATGTATTTTAATCTCCTTATTTAAATATCACAGTCTTGTTCTTAAATTGTGTTCCTACCAGGGTTGTTAAAATATCAAAATCTCTCAGCAACTACAATTATCCCGCCTGAATATTCATGCCTCAAATACAACTGCTCTTCTCTCCTTATTGAAACTCTCAGCGCCGAACATAGCCGAACACGTTTTCGTGTTTACCCACTCGCGATTGACATTTTCCTTTTCTCTCTCATTCCCGCTTCCACGATCATCCTACCGCAACAGCGTTTAACCACAAAAGCCGCCACAAAACCAATTTCGCAAACGCAGTTTGACGGGACGTAATTCGTGGTCGGCTCCTAATCGCCATCTCGCGTTCTCTCATTGCAGTTTTCGGAGAGATTGAGAGACTCAGCGGTGAGAGCGCATAGTCGAGGAAAAGGGAAGGAGTGATAGAGAGAGAATGAAATCGCTGGGAATCACGAGACACAAGAAGAGATCTCACAAGCTATAGTGACGGTCGCTATACTCTCGGATATTTTTGGTGCAGAGATAATCTATTGATAGCTTTTCTATCACTCTTTTGCAACACTGGTTCCTACAATTTTTACCCAAATAAAAAAGGTTTTTTAACCCCTAGATTTTTTTTTAAATAGTGCCTATGATTGCCCATCCTAGATTTCTTATTTTTGTCGAAAAACTGAAAATTGTCATCATGAAAATTGATCGGGCACCCAATGTTGGCATCAGCGATGTAATAATCATCATCAAAAGAAAATCATTGGACGTTCATCAAGAGAAAAAATCCGAAGGGAGCATGGCTCTTCTCTCTCGCGCACGAAAGATCGGTAGAAGGAATCTAAAAAAATCATCATCTTGATTATTCGGCGGAATATCTTTTTCACTACTAGTATAACGTCACACGTCGAAATATAACCTGTCACATTTCGTAGATGGGCATTGTGTGTAAACAAAGTGAAATAAATATTTTTAAGTGGTGCTGACAAGGAAATTCACAAAAAATCATCAGCGGATTGATTTTCTTGGAGAAGTTCGGGAGCGATTTTCTTTTGCGTGATTTGCCTCCTCTCTCTTTCGCGGGTGAAGTAAGTTCGCAAGCGAAATTGATTTTTTTGCGATTATGCCATCCCTGGTTGGCATACAAGCATTTTGACGTACAATTACTGCCTTAGCTCAATGGGAACATTTTCTTGACTGGCTACGTTTGTGTTAGATTAGATTACATTAAAATTTAATCTTATTTCATTAGATCATATCGAGATTGTCGTGCTATCTTGTCGCACGTAGCTTTTTGACGTTCGAAGAAAAACTCGTTTTGATGTTTGACCTTGAATAAACAAAACATAGAGCACGCAATGTAAACAATAACAAATGCGTTTTGTTTAGTTGACCATTCTGCGCATTGTCCCAAAGATTGATTGATATTTTTGCGGACAGCACTCATTTCAAAGTCTGCCACAAAGCGTTGATTGTTTCGAGCAATAACGCGGAGCACAAAGCTACGTCTGGTGCTCACGCGAGTACAGCGCCAACTAAGTCCAAAACCCGATTTAATCCCACCTGGGGTGAGATAGAGCCTTTCTTACAAAAGGAAGTTAACGGCAGTTGATTTTTTTTCAAAGAATTAGCAAAATAAAGAATGGTCCATTCATAATACAATTCGAAACTCAACCATATTTTTTTCATATAACTGAAAAGCGCTGGTTTTTGCCCCATTTGCCATGGCCGGTTGTAAGCTGTGCTCGCACACAAGCATTTTCGATTTTTTAAATCAGAACACATTGTTTTTGAGACAGAGAATTAGCTCACAATTTGCGATGTTCGTAATGTTTTCTGCATATCGCTAAATTGTTCGTATTCTCTGAGTGTTTTTTATTGCACTTTTCAAAATATCAAGATTAACGAGAAAACAAAATAATTTCGTCTTGCTCCAATGCGTTAAAGTGGTTACAAAATGACTAGCAGAAAGTGTTTCAACACCCGAGAATTTTCCGTGTTGTAAACAACGATGTAACGGTAAAGCCGCATAAATGTTCTTGAAAGCTTTGAAACGCCTACTGTAATTCACTAACCTGTCATTTAGGCGTTAGGCAAAATTGTGAGCTTTCAATAAGTATGCATGAGTATGTAGTATGCATTTAGGCGTTTTTGGGATTGGGAAGCATACAACGGCTTAGCGCTCGGTGGGACTTCACTACGACAAACGCAAACGTACCGAATAAACCACCTTGGTGCGCTGGTACGATGAACAAAAATACTAATACACAAAAAGGCTAGTACCGAAGCTAGAAAACCAAACCCGCGATGTGCGTTGTCACTGGCACATGGGAAGCTAGTTTGCGTTCACTGAAGCTTAGCATAGAAAATAATGATAGGCGATATGTGATGAACGAGCAATCGATAAAGCAACTTGCACTAAAAGGGGGTAATCTAGTATCAAAACTCTATACGCGCCAGCATCACGCGCCAGCATTGCTCGCGTCTGCATGTGAAGCTCAACTTGACAACTTGGCGACGAGGCGTCGAAAATCGATCGTCCATGATTTTTTGCAAATTTTTCGAATTTATATTTCTCAAGAAATGATTTGAGAACGAAGCTTGAATTGGAGTCGGAGCCAAAAGCAAACACTATACCTTTCTTTAGTAAGAAAGGCAAAAATGGAAATTTTCTAAAATCTGAACGGTAAATCCGAATGAGGTCAAATTTGTTTCAGAACATCGAGTATGGTCTAGATTATGATGTGGAGAAAAAAAATTAGATAAAATGCCAAAGGAATAGTTTTGGCATTTGGTGAAAGTTGGCTTTTACCTTTTTTAGGGGTTTTTCCCCCTCACAGTGAATTAGTCCACAAGCTGTAAATCAAGAACCACATTACCGACGTGGATGAAAATTTGGGAGGATGTAGGGCTGGAAAAAATGCAATTTTTTGGATAAATAAACGATTTCAATACTTCAATTTTCGACCGAATTTTCATTTGAAAACCGCCTGATTTGGTGAAAACACACTCCGAGTCCCCATAAAAAATGGATAAATTCAAATTTGGTATGGAACTGGTTCAGGTTCAGCACATCCCCTTTCAAATGCGCCCAAGAGAGCTTAAATCCATAATGTGGGCTCTGAGAAACCCCCTACCACAAAATTGAGCACTTTTTTACCACACACGGACGTCACGCGTGCTCTACAGTAAATTAAGCGCCAAAATTCGGATATTGGAGGTAGACCAATTCTGTCATTGTCAATCGATCGGGCGTCGAAAATCGATCGTCCATGATTTTTTGCAAATTTTTCGAATTTATATTTCTCAAGAAATGATTTGAGAACGAAGCTTGAATTGGAGTCGGAGCCAAAAGCAAACACTATACCTTTCTTTAGTAAGAAAGGCAAAAATGGAAATTTTCTAAAATCTGAACGGTAAATCCGAATGAGGTCGAATTTGTTTCAGAACATCGAGTATGGTCTAGATTATGATGTGGAGAAAAAAAATTAGATAAAATGCCAAAGGAATAGTTTTGGCATTTGGTGAAAGTTGGCTTTTACCTTTTTTAGGGGTTTTTCCCCCTCACAGTGAATTAGTCCACAAGCTGTAAATCAAGAACCACATTACCGACGTGGATGAAAATTTGGGAGGATGTAGGGCTGGAAAAATGCAATTTTTTGGATAAATAAACGATTTCAATACTTCAATTTTCGACCGAATTTTCATTTGAAAACCGCCTGATTTGGTGAAAACACACTCCGAGTCCCCATAAAAAATGGATAAATTCAAATTTGGTATGGAACTGGTTCAGGTTCAGCACATCCCCTTTCAAATGCGCCCAAGAGAGCTTAAATCCATAATGTGGGCTCTGAGAAACCCCCTACCACAAAATTGAGCACTTTTTTACCACACACGGACGTCACGCGTGCTCTACAGTAAATTAAGCGCCAAAATTCGGATATTGGAGGTAGACCAATTCTGTCATTGTCAATCGATCGGGCGTCGAAAATCGATCGTCCATGATTTTTTGCAAATTTTTCGAATTTATATTTCTCAAGAAATGATTTGAGAACGAAGCTTGAATTGGAGTCGGAGCCAAAAGCAAACACTATACCTTTCTTTAGTAAGAAAGGCAAAAATGGAAATTTTCTAAAATCTGAACGGTAAATCCGAATGAGGTCGAATTTGTTTCAGAACATCGAGTATGGTCTAGATTATGATGTGGAGAAAAAAAATTAGATAAAATGCCAAAGGAATAGTTTTGGCATTTGGTGAAAGTTGGCTTTTACCTTTTTTAGGGGTTTTTCCCCCTCACAGTGAATTAGTCCACAAGCTGTAAATCAAGAACCACATTACCGACGTGGATGAAAATTTGGGAGGATGTAGGGCTGGAAAAATGCAATTTTTTGGATAAATAAACGATTTCAATACTTCAATTTTCGACCGAATTTTCATTTGAAAACCGCCTGATTTGGTGAAAACACACTCCGAGTCCCCATAAAAAATGGATAAATTCAAATTTGGTATGGAACTGGTTCAGGTTCAGCACATCCCCTTTCAAATGCGCCCAAGAGAGCTTAAATCCATAATGTGGGCTCTGAGAAACCCCCTACCACAAAATTGAGCACTTTTTTACCACACACGGACGTCACGCGTGCTCTACAGTAAATTAAGCGCCAAAATTCGGATATTGGAGGTAGACCAATTCTGTCATTGTCAATCGATCGGGCGTCGAAAATCGATCGTCCATGATTTTTTGCAAATTTTTCGAATTTATATTTCTCAAGAAATGATTTGAGAACGAAGCTTGAATTGGAGTCGGAGCCAAAAGCAAACACTATACCTTTCTTTAGTAAGAAAGGCAAAAATGGAAATTTTCTAAAATCTGAACGGTAAATCCGAATGAGGTCGAATTTGTTTCAGAACATCGAGTATGGTCTAGATTATGATGTGGAGAAAAAAAATTAGATAAAATGCCAAAGGAATAGTTTTGGCATTTGGTGAAAGTTGGCTTTTACCTTTTTTAGGGGTTTTTCCCCCTCACAGTGAATTAGTCCACAAGCTGTAAATCAAGAACCACATTACCGACGTGGATGAAAATTTGGGAGGATGTAGGGCTGGAAAAATGCAATTTTTTGGATAAATAAACGATTTCAATACTTCAATTTTCGACCGAATTTTCATTTGAAAACCGCCTGATTTGGTGAAAACACACTCCGAGTCCCCATAAAAAATGGATAAATTCAAATTTGGTATGGAACTGGTTCAGGTTCAGCACATCCCCTTTCAAATGCGCCCAAGAGAGCTTAAATCCATAATGTGGGCTCTGAGAAACCCCCTACCACAAAATTGAGCACTTTTTTACCACACACGGACGTCACGCGTGCTCTACAGTAAATTAAGCGCCAAAATTCGGATATTGGAGGTAGACCAATTCTGTCATTGTCAATCGATCGGGCGTCGAAAATCGATCGTCCATGATTTTTTGCAAATTTTTCGAATTTATATTTCTCAAGAAATGATTTGAGAACGAAGCTTGAATTGGAGTCGGAGCCAAAAGCAAACACTATACCTTTCTTTAGTAAGAAAGGCAAAAATGGAAATTTTCTAAAATCTGAACGGTAAATCCGAATGAGGTCGAATTTGTTTCAGAACATCGAGTATGGTCTAGATTATGATGTGGAGAAAAAAAATTAGATAAAATGCCAAAGGAATAGTTTTGGCATTTGGTGAAAGTTGGCTTTTACCTTTTTTAGGGGTTTTTCCCCCTCACAGTGAATTAGTCCACAAGCTGTAAATCAAGAACCACATTACCGACGTGGATGAAAATTTGGGAGGATGTAGGGCTGGAAAAATGCAATTTTTTGGATAAATAAACGATTTCAATACTTCAATTTTCGACCGAATTTTCATTTGAAAACCGCCTGATTTGGTGAAAACACACTCCGAGTCCCCATAAAAAATGGATAAATTCAAATTTGGTATGGAACTGGTTCAGGTTCAGCACATCCCCTTTCAAATGCGCCCAAGAGAGCTTAAATCCATAATGTGGGCTCTGAGAAACCCCCTACCACAAAATTGAGCACTTTTTTACCACACACGGACGTCACGCGTGCTCTACAGTAAATTAAGCGCCAAAATTCGGATATTGGAGGTAGACCAATTCTGTCATTGTCAATCGATCGGGCGTCGAAAATCGATCGTCCATGATTTTTTGCAAATTTTTCGAATTTATATTTCTCAAGAAATGATTTGAGAACGAAGCTTGAATTGGAGTCGGAGCCAAAAGCAAACACTATACCTTTCTTTAGTAAGAAAGGCAAAAATGGAAATTTTCTAAAATCTGAACGGTAAATCCGAATGAGGTCGAATTTGTTTCAGAACATCGAGTATGGTCTAGATTATGATGTGGAGAAAAAAAATTAGATAAAATGCCAAAGGAATAGTTTTGGCATTTGGTGAAAGTTGGCTTTTACCTTTTTTAGGGGTTTTTCCCCCTCACAGTGAATTAGTCCACAAGCTGTAAATCAAGAACCACATTACCGACGTGGATGAAAATTTGGGAGGATGTAGGGCTGGAAAAATGCAATTTTTTGGATAAATAAACGATTTCAATACTTCAATTTTCGACCGAATTTTCATTTGAAAACCGCCTGATTTGGTGAAAACACACTCCGAGTCCCCATAAAAAATGGATAAATTCAAATTTGGTATGGAACTGGTTCAGGTTCAGCACATCCCCTTTCAAATGCGCCCAAGAGAGCTTAAATCCATAATGTGGGCTCTGAGAAACCCCCTACCACAAAATTGAGCACTTTTTTACCACACACGGACGTCACGCGTGCTCTACAGTAAATTAAGCGCCAAAATTCGGATATTGGAGGTAGACCAATTCTGTCATTGTCAATCGATCGGGCGTCGAAAATCGATCGTCCATGATTTTTTGCAAATTTTTCGAATTTATATTTCTCAAGAAATGATTTGAGAACGAAGCTTGAATTGGAGTCGGAGCCAAAAGCAAACACTATACCTTTCTTTAGTAAGAAAGGCAAAAATGGAAATTTTCTAAAATCTGAACGGTAAATCCGAATGAGGTCGAATTTGTTTCAGAACATCGAGTATGGTCTAGATTATGATGTGGAGAAAAAAAATTAGATAAAATGCCAAAGGAATAGTTTTGGCATTTGGTGAAAGTTGGCTTTTACCTTTTTTAGGGGTTTTTCCCCCTCACAGTGAATTAGTCCACAAGCTGTAAATCAAGAACCACATTACCGACGTGGATGAAAATTTGGGAGGATGTAGGGCTGGAAAAATGCAATTTTTTGGATAAATAAACGATTTCAATACTTCAATTTTCGACCGAATTTTCATTTGAAAACCGCCTGATTTGGTGAAAACACACTCCGAGTCCCCATAAAAAATGGATAAATTCAAATTTGGTATGGAACTGGTTCAGGTTCAGCACATCCCCTTTCAAATGCGCCCAAGAGAGCTTAAATCCATAATGTGGGCTCTGAGAAACCCCCTACCACAAAATTGAGCACTTTTTTACCACACACGGACGTCACGCGTGCTCTACAGTAAATTAAGCGCCAAAATTCGGATATTGGAGGTAGACCAATTCTGTCATTGTCAATCGATCGGGCGTCGAAAATCGATCGTCCATGATTTTTTGCAAATTTTTCGAATTTATATTTCTCAAGAAATGATTTGAGAACGAAGCTTGAATTGGAGTCGGAGCCAAAAGCAAACACTATACCTTTCTTTAGTAAGAAAGGCAAAAATGGAAATTTTCTAAAATCTGAACGGTAAATCCGAATGAGGTCGAATTTGTTTCAGAACATCGAGTATGGTCTAGATTATGATGTGGAGAAAAAAAATTAGATAAAATGCCAAAGGAAAGTTTTGGCATTTGGTGAAAGTTGGCTTTTACCTTTTTTAGGGGTTTTTCCCCCTCACAGTGAATTAGTCCACAAGCTGTAAATCAAGAACCACATTACCGACGTGGATGAAAATTTGGGAGGATGTAGGGCTGGAAAAATGCAATTTTTTGGATAAATAAACGATTTCAATACTTCAATTTTCGACCGAATTTTCATTTGAAAACCGCCTGATTTGGTGAAAACACACTCCGAGTCCCCATAAAAAATGGATAAATTCAAATTTGGTATGGAACTGGTTCAGGTTCAGCACATCCCCTTTCAAATGCGCCCAAGAGAGCTTAAATCCATAATGTGGGCTCTGAGAAACCCCCTACCACAAAATTGAGCACTTTTTTACCACACACGGACGTCACGCGTGCTCTACAGTAAATTAAGCGCCAAAATTCGGATATTGGAGGTAGACCAGTTCTGTCATTGTCAATCGATCGGGCGTCGAAAATCGATCGTCCATGATTTTTTGCAAATTTTTCGAATTTATATTTCTCAAGAAATGATTTGAGAACGAAGCTTGAATTGGAGTCGGAGCCAAAAGCAAACACTATACCTTTCTTTAGTAAGAAAGGCAAAAATGGAAATTTTCTAAAATCTGAACGGTAAATCCGAATGAGGTCGAATTTGTTTCAGAACATCGAGTATGGTCTAGATTATGATGTGGAGAAAAAAAATTAGATAAAATGCCAAAGGAATAGTTTTGGCATTTGGTGAAAGTTGGCTTTTACCTTTTTTAGGGGTTTTCCCCCTCACAGTGAATTAGTCCACAAGCTGTAAATCAAGAACCACATTACCGACGTGGATGAAAATTTGGGAGGATGTAGGGCTGGAAAAATGCAATTTTTTGGATAAATAAACGATTTCAATACTTCAATTTTCGACCGAATTTTCATTTGAAAACCGCCTGATTTGGTGAAAACACACTCCGAGTCCCCATAAAAAATGGATAAATTCAAATTTGGTATGGAACTGGTTCAGGTTCAGCACATCCCCTTTCAAATGCGCCCAAGAGAGCTTAAATCCATAATGTGGGCTCTGAGAAACCCCCTACCACAAAATTGAGCACTTTTTTACCACACACGGACGTCACGCGTGCTCTACAGTAAATTAAGCGCCAAAATTCGGATATTGGAGGTAGACCAATTCTGTCATTGTCAATCGATCGGGCGTCGAAAATCGATCGTCCATGATTTTTTGCAAATTTTTCGAATTTATATTTCTCAAGAAATGATTTGAGAACGAAGCTTGAATTGGAGTCGGAGCCAAAAGCAAACACTATACCTTTCTTTAGTAAGAAAGGCAAAAATGGAAATTTTCTAAAATCTGAACGGTAAATCCGAATGAGGTCGAATTTGTTTCAGAACATCGAGTATGGTCTAGATTATGATGTGGAGAAAAAAAATTAGATAAAATGCCAAAGGAATAGTTTTGGCATTTGGTGAAAGTTGGCTTTTACCTTTTTTAGGGGTTTTTCCCCCTCACAGTGAATTAGTCCACAAGCTGTAAATCAAGAACCACATTACCGACGTGGATGAAAATTTGGGAGGATGTAGGGCTGGAAAAATGCAATTTTTTGGATAAATAAACGATTTCAATACTTCAATTTTCGACCGAATTTTCATTTGAAAACCGCCTGATTTGGTGAAAACACACTCCGAGTCCCCATAAAAAATGGATAAATTCAAATTTGGTATGGAACTGGTTCAGGTTCAGCACATCCCCTTTCAAATGCGCCCAAGAGAGCTTAAATCCATAATGTGGGCTCTGAGAAACCCCCTACCACAAAATTGAGCACTTTTTTACCACACACGGACGTCACGCGTGCTCTACAGTAAATTAAGCGCCAAAATTCGGATATTGGAGGTAGACCAATTCTGTCATTGTCAATCGATCGGGCGTCGAAAATCGATCGTCCATGATTTTTTGCAAATTTTTCGAATTTATATTTCTCAAGAAATGATTTGAGAACGAAGCTTGAATTGGAGTCGGAGCCAAAAGCAAACACTATACCTTTCTTTAGTAAGAAAGGCAAAAATGGAAATTTTCTAAAATCTGAACGGTAAATCCGAATGAGGTCGAATTTGTTTCAGAACATCGAGTATGGTCTAGATTATGATGTGGAGAAAAAAAATTAGATAAAATGCCAAAGGAATAGTTTTGGCATTTGGTGAAAGTTGGCTTTTACCTTTTTTAGGGGTTTTTCCCCCTCACAGTGAATTAGTCCACAAGCTGTAAATCAAGAACCACATTACCGACGTGGATGAAAATTTGGGAGGATGTAGGGCTGGAAAAATGCAATTTTTTGGATAAATAAACGATTTCAATACTTCAATTTTCGACCGAATTTTCATTTGAAAACCGCCTGATTTGGTGAAAACACACTCCGAGTCCCCATAAAAAATGGATAAATTCAAATTTGGTATGGAACTGGTTCAGGTTCAGCACATCCCCTTTCAAATGCGCCCAAGAGAGCTTAAATCCATAATGTGGGCTCTGAGAAACCCCCTACCACAAAATTGAGCACTTTTTTACCACACACGGACGTCACGCGTGCTCTACAGTAAATTAAGCGCCAAAATTCGGATATTGGAGGTAGACCAATTCTGTCATTGTCAATCGATCGGGCGTCGAAAATCGATCGTCCATGATTTTTTGCAAATTTTTCGAATTTATATTTCTCAAGAAATGATTTGAGAACGAAGCTTGAATTGGAGTCGGAGCCAAAAGCAAACACTATACCTTTCTTTAGTAAGAAAGGCAAAAATGGAAATTTTCTAAAATCTGAACGGTAAATCCGAATGAGGTCGAATTTGTTTCAGAACATCGAGTATGGTCTAGATTATGATGTGGAGAAAAAAAATTAGATAAAATGCCAAAGGAAAGTTTTGGCATTTGGTGAAAGTTGGCTTTTACCTTTTTTAGGGGTTTTTCCCCCTCACAGTGAATTAGTCCACAAGCTGTAAATCAAGAACCACATTACCGACGTGGATGAAAATTTGGGAGGATGTAGGGCTGGAAAAATGCAATTTTTTGGATAAATAAACGATTTCAATACTTCAATTTTCGACCGAATTTTCATTTGAAAACCGCCTGATTTGGTGAAAACACACTCCGAGTCCCCATAAAAAATGGATAAATTCAAATTTGGTATGGAACTGGTTCAGGTTCAGCACATCCCCTTTCAAATGCGCCCAAGAGAGCTTAAATCCATAATGTGGGCTCTGAGAAACCCCCTACCACAAAATTGAGCACTTTTTTACCACACACGGACGTCACGCGTGCTCTACAGTAAATTAAGCGCCAAAATTCGGATATTGGAGGTAGACCAGTTCTGTCATTGTCAATCGATCGGGCGTCGAAAATCGATCGTCCATGATTTTTTGCAAATTTTTCGAATTTATATTTCTCAAGAAATGATTTGAGAACGAAGCTTGAATTGGAGTCGGAGCCAAAAGCAAACACTATACCTTTCTTTAGTAAGAAAGGCAAAAAGTTGAAGATCTGGTAACTCTATCAAAAGCTATTTATAAATCAGCTATTTGATAAAAATTATGACAGGGCTGTCTCATTGTTTCTTACTCTTTTCGGCCCATGAGTAACAATGAGATACTTTGATTTTTCTTCATTAAACTTTTAAAATCTATGGAAATCTTTTAAAACATGAATTGGAAGTGATTTTTGGCATATTTATTGAGTTTGAACTTCTTTTTACCAAGAATATAAAGTTATTTGGTAAAATATATGGATTTTACGAAATTCAAATACTTTTTAGTATAACTTTTGTAATTGAAGTTTCATGTTGACAAAATTGCTTGAAAATATTCAAAGTAAGGCACCTGCAATGGAGCAATATGAAACAAGTCAGTATTTCGGAGGGAAGAGACGTCTGCTTAGCTTGAGGTGTCGTACAAGAAGGAAGGTATATTTCCAAAGTTCAGTATTACACAGGTCTGGCAGAATCGTAGATGACGTTTCTTAACCGAGGGGTGCCACGATTGTGGCGTAGGATTACCACAGTTCTCACCCCTACATGTTTTTGATAACAATTCTTCATTTTATCGAAAACAACAAAACAAAATCTATGTACACTCTTTTTCAAATATTAGGCAAAAAAAATCTATTCAAAAACTCAGCTCTAATCCGATGAGATCAAAAAACCTAACAATTATCATACAATCTGACAACTTATCAAAGCACTCTATTAGGAAAAAATATCTAAACAATTCAACCAACAATTCAACAAGATATCAAAAAAAACTTAATAGTAGACAAAATTTGAATCTTTCTTATGTCTTTTCGATCGCGCCGATCGACGCAAAACGCGATTATCAAATGATGGAACTAAGTGATCCGGAAGCCGCCTTGTGGATGTGCCTTCGACGGGATCATGATCAAACTGGGAATCAACGCTCGACCGCCGATCGCTTGAAATTTCTTCTGCACGTTCACACTCCAAATCGACCTCACGATCGACATCACGATCGACATCAACATCCATGGCGTGCGAATCGTCCGCGAAAATACTCGAATCCGCAGCGAATCCGTAAAAACTATCGTCTCCATCTTCGTAATCAGCATCACCGTACTGCTCTCTCCCCCTCTTAGATCCTCGGCGCTCGCTTCGTGTCGTGAACACGCACTTCCGCCGACTGTCCTCCTTCGGCGCTTCTTTCAGCTGGTTACGGTGAGCGAGATACGTACGACCAGCGAGGGATATCTGGAAAGTATTGGGAGAAACACGTCTTACAAAACTTGATAATAACCACCTCCTGATGTCCGTAGGTCTGAAATTTTTAAAATAAACGGAATCACCAGGACTCAAACGATCAACCCAATCAACTTTCCGACTCTTCACATGACGATCACAAACATCAACAACATCTTTCTCCACGTCACGTGGCGTCAAGTGTTTACTTAAACTATTCTTTGGATGGATCAAGTCCAACAGCGTCTTTGGTTTAAAACTAAACAACCTCTCGGAAGGAAACGAAGAACCATCTTCCAAACAAGTATTCCGATAGCTAAACAGAAAACATGAAACCAAATCCTCAGTAGTCAACTTATTCATCTCTGGATCCAACAACAACTTTTTCAAGCCATCCTTTGCCAGTCTAACCATGCGCTCAGCCTGTCCATTGCTGGATGGATTGTACGGTGACCACCGAGACAGCCGCACCACAGTCAACCTCCATCGACAACAACAATCCTGCAACAACAACCTTTCTAAAACACGGCTCGTTGACTTTGTTTACCGATGCGATGCTTAAACACTGCATGTCGCACTCATCATCAGTAAACGACCGGTTAAACTTGTCGCGCGATTGTTTTTGTTGACTAGCCGACTGCTGCTTCGCTGCTGGCTGCTCATCAACAAACTTCACATGCTTCTTGTTCTTGGGCAAATCGTAGCAGTAAGATCTGGAGTGGCCATTACGACGGCAAAACGTACAGAAAAACTTTTTCTTAGATGCTTCACGCTTTCTGCGGTCAAACGAACCAGAACGACTCCGACTCCGTCCCCGCAGATCGCGTCCTCTGCTGCGAGATCGATTCCTGTTATCCGGGGCGGCACCATCACGTCGACCCAGTCGATTCAACACACTTGCGCGCCTCGATTCACCAGAAATCAGCTTCTTCCTCGCGTTGTTGGCTTCACGGTTCATAATCAACTTCTCGACTCGGGCAAGAGACAAATCATCCTCGTCAAACATGTTCTCCTGCAACACGGAGTCAGCCATCCCACAGATCAGCCTGTCGCGGATCGCAACGTCCTTAAAAGCACCAAAATCGCACAGCTCCGCGTGCTGTTTGACATCCAGAATGAAATCTTCCGCCGATTCGTACAGCCCTTGCTTGCGGTTGTAAAATTGGAACCGCTGGATAAAACCGGCA
Organism: Culex pipiens pallens; assembly: GCF_016801865.2. NCBI lineage: Eukaryota > Metazoa > Arthropoda > Insecta > Diptera > Culicidae > Culex > Culex pipiens. Next base: position 66,145,492 of record NC_068939.1, on the reverse strand, counting down.
ACCTGCTTATCGTAGCGCTTCAACAAGGCGTCGGTGATTTCCTTGAACGTAAGCTGTTTGAGGTCCTTACTTGGAAACAAACGTTTTATTTCCTTATAACGATTGCATGCTGCCATGAACGACGTCATCTTGTCCTTGTCTTCTGTCACTTTGTGATGCGCAAACACCCATTCCAATTGTTCCAGGAACTGCGAGAATGGAACCGTGCCCGGGATGAAAGGCTCGATGTTGAAAGGCATCTTGGAGTCTGACATGGCAAAATAAAACAAAACTGAGATACAAAATCGTTCTCAAACTAAAAGCAACACAAAACTAAAAGTTGCAAACGAAAAACGCACAAATTAAAATTCAAATGTCGCACAGAGCATAAACAACAGTGCGACAACTCGTGCAACAACCCCGTGCAACACAAAAATGTAGCACAACTTGCAGTGTGTGTATCTTATGCGCTGTGTGATAGTGTGTGTAAAATGTACCAGCACAAAAGAACACTGCCGCCTATTATCTTGCTTGCTAGACAAAAGAAAATGGCGAAAACAAAATGACAAACGCACTTTTCTCAAAAACGTGGTCTCCTTCTCGTAGCAAAACGTAATTGTAACCACGCAGGAAACCCGCAAAACATCCAAACGCTGCTACACGTCTTCTCCGAAACCTGATGTCCGCAAACGCACCTTCCTCTACCGAAACTGAAGTCCGTTCCGCCGGAGATAGTCCGGGAAAAAACCAGGAAACAAACGGCAAAAGCCCGGCCAAGAACAGGAACGCCGCTAAACTTCCAACTCACTTTTCCTACGTCGCCACTGAAACAAGTCAGTATTTCGGAGGGAAGAGACGTCTGCTTAGCTTGAGGTGTCGTACAAGAAGGAAGGTATATTTCCAAAGTTCAGTATTACACAGGTCTGGCAGAATCGTAGATGACGTTTCTCAACCGAGGGGTGCCACGATTGTGGCGTAGGGTTACCACACAATATAAAAACATGATGTTTTACTAGAAAAGTATTGATTTTTGTAGAGTGTCTCATTGTTCCTGCCAAGTGCGTCTACAATGAGACAGTAGAATAACTCTGACTGTAGACGTCAGATCGATCTCATATTTTGGTCAATGTTAGAACACATTAATAGAAAGAAAATGCTACAAAAAGCTCATTAAAACATGATGATGATAAAAATACAAAAATCGTTGAAAGTTAAAAACCAAAAGTGTCTCATTGATGACTACCTTACCCTAATCAAAAGACCTTTCTAATGCCCCAAAAGATTAAAGGTCTGATAAATGACACTATAAAAAATGTTGAGCACTTAAGAGCAAGTCCACGAACATTTTCAGGGGTTGTTTGTACATATCTTGACTTTTTTTTGATAAGGTTCTATAAACAAATGTAAACATTGAGTGTATCCCTTTCACACCTTATGTCAAAGTCCATCGGAGTAAGCGGGATACACTCAATGTTTACGTTTGTTTATAGGACCTTATCAATAAAAAGTCAAGATATAAAACTAGCATGTGGCCAAAATATGAGCACTCTAGGTCAACGGGAAGTGGGCAAATCGAGACACAAAGTTTGATGGTTCAAAAACGCCAAAAATCTTATAAATGCAGTAACTTAGGCAAAATTCAATTTAATTTCAAAATTTAAAAATGCATCTGAAAGGACTTAAAAAATGCAACAAAATTCACACCGCATTTTTTAAAGGGTTTAAATGAATGATAATAAACATTTTAATGCATGTTTCTATTGTGAAAATGTCTCAGGAATGCGAATATGATGAAATTATCACCGGAAAATGTTATCTAAGTGGTCCCCCGAGCTAAAATTTACAACCAAAAAAATCACCAAAAGAAAAAGTGTCTATTTAATATATAAAACTGCCTTACCCAAAGCGTTCTCAGTCTCAGACTGTAGTACCAGATGTCCCCTACAAGCTGCAGGTCGAATCGAGTTGATATCTGGATAGAACACTATTTTATTTGAGTTTGAAAATTGTGCTATTTTTTTTTTTCACTAAAATGCCAATAACTCCCTTTAGATTTAACCAATTGGGATGCTCTATCCTGCATTTTGTTGCATTTTTGAGACCTTTTAGAAGCATTTTGAATTTAAAAATTAAATGGAATTTTGCCTAAGTTACAGCATTTTTAAGATTTTTGACGTTTTTGAACCATCAAACTTTGTGTCCCAATTTGCCCCACTTCCCGTTGACCTAGAGTGTTCATATTTTTGCCAGATGCTAGTTTTATATGTACAAACAACCCCTGAAAGTTTCAGGCAGATTGTTTCGAGATATATGCTTTGCTCATGGACCCATGATATTTTGAAGAAAATGATGTCCGAAACATGAAATTTGACGTCACCCATCATTGAATGGATAAAACACGCACGTGTTCATAATACGCCTCAATCGCAACTGTGGATCTGGAAACACTGCCGCTCGCGTACTCGCGGCTGAATTCGCCGCGAAAATTTCCTTCAGTGTGGCCTGAAGTTGTTGTTGGAATTTGACGTTTGGGACGTTCAGTCAAAACATCCACGTCAAAAGAATCAATTCGCAAAAGTTGCAGTAGAATAATTTTGTTTCTGTTAATTCAAAGTTTTTGAGGGATTTTTGCGTAAATTCATCGTAAAATATGGACTCGCTAATGGTAAGTTTGCTGAACATGTTGAAAGTTTCTGGAATTGGTTTGTTTTACCTGCAATAACGCTGTAAATTGCAATCCATAGGAACCAACCCTGTACACAATCAAGGGAATGTGCATTCTGGACAACGACGGCAACCGGATACTGGCCAAGTACTACGACAAGAACGTATTCCCCACGGTGAAGGAGCAGAAGGCGTACGAGAAGAACCTGTTCAACAAAACGCACCGGGCCAACGCGGAAATCATCATGCTGGACGGGTTGACCTGTGTCTACAAGAGCAATGTGGATCTGTTCTTCTACGTGATGGGCAGCACGCACGAAAATGAGCTGATTCTACTGTCGGTTCTGAATTGTTTGTTCGATACGGTTACGATGATCCTGAAGAAGAACGTCGAGAAGCGGGCGGTGCTCGAGAACCTGGACATTGTCATGCTGGCCTTTGACGAGATTTGCGATGGAGGGTTGGCTGCTATAATTGATGTTGGTTGAATGTTATTATTACAGTTTGTCTATTGCAGAATCATTCTGGACGCGGATCCGTCATCGGTGGTGAAACGAGTTGACCTCCGCAACGATGACATTCCAATTGGCGAACAGACCGTGGCACAGGTAACTAACGCAATACATGGATTGTTCTGGTGAATCGCACGAGAACATCCAGAGCCTTCCCCTCCTCTCTACCTTGCATAAGAAACTCAACTCATTGCTGTGACACCGGAACAAAGCCTCCACTCCAACCGCTGTAAATATTGGCATAAAAAAGCGCACAATAATTATAACAACCTCTAAAAAAAAGCACAACAAACCTCGACTTTGATTGGTTCACTGTTTCCCCTTTCTGTTGCAGGTCCTCCAATCGGCCAGAGAACAGTTGAAATGGTCCCTGCTAAAGTAACTGTGTTCTCCCCCCCTCTTGGAATGTGTGGACTATTTTACTAACAATGCGTCTGTCAAGTATAAGCGATTCGGTTAAGTCTAACATTCTATTACATCATAGTTAAACGAAAAATATATACATTTTAAAATACAACTCCGCTGAACCCTGAAGTCGGCACTTTGACTTGGTCAATTCTTCTCCTGATCCTATTTCTCTCTCTCTCTCTCAAGACAACAAAAGTCGTGCAAAGATTCGTTCGCGATTGCTAAACTAACTAATCGTTCCACGGAATACGATTGAGCTGACCGGCCGGCGGTGGCATTATCAATCCCCGCGATATTGCAGTCAATGAGATTATGTCTCCCCGATAAGGCGCGCTCCGATATAGTTCAATTGGTTATTTAATTGATAGTCGGACGAGTTCTCGTGTTAGTGCTATCGCGCAGATCAGGGCGTGTGCAGTTGGGAAAAGTGATAAAAACACGCACAACGTGCTTTTTTTTACTCATTTTGAGAGAAAAGTACAACTTCAAGTAAGTATTAACGTTTTTTTTAAACGTTTTGAGAAAAATCCCCTCACAGTGTGTAGTGAAATTTTTTTTACTCATCACCGCAAATTCTCATCAGGAAATCGGGGTTGTTGCTATCTACCCCACCTCAAGAGTCGTTTCAAGGAAAATTGTTGAGTTTTGTTTTGAACCTTGAGACTAAACTCGTAGTGTTACTTCCCATTTTGAATTGGAAGGATTATTAGGGCTCAGATTGTTGGATGTCTTACTCACAGTTTTGTTTGTTTCTCGTTTGAAAGAAATATACAAGAAAATTACTTATTGGAAGTTAGGCCGATGTACATATTTTTTTTAGTTCATGTCCCTTGACAATGACCCCAGTTGAAAGGGCAAACAAAAGAAAAAATAAATCTAAAAGCCATGTTACAAAAAAAATTATTATAAAAAAATCTTTTTGCTGTAAAAAAAACGAATATTTTTTAACTGGTTCAATCATGCTTAAAAATGATCCTAGAGAAAAATGCATTTTAAATTATTTTCATTTGATTGCAAGTCTTTTTCCAAAGCTTTTTTAAAAGGTTTTTTTGTCCCCTGATTTTTCGTGTTGATGAATGAAAGGGAAGCGACATAAACTATGAAAACTATTTGCAATGGTTTTTGTCACCGAATTTCAATATGCCCAAAACAAGATACAGTCCAGACTCGATTATCCGAAGACTTAAAAAAAACGTTTTCATGTTTTTTTTTTATTTTCTGACTTTCAACATCAAATTTGAGTTCTGTAGCCTGATTTTATTCAAATTTGAAAAGAGAGAGAATGCTTATAAAATAACAAAATGCACTTTTTCAATATTCCATCACCGCCAGTATGTCCGCCATTTTGGATTCAAAAATTCTAAATCACTTTGGGGTGGTTTAGGGGTCACACTTAAGCCCGACAGTAAAAAAAATGACAACAAAAAAAAATATTTTTTTGAAATATGGCCAAGGCCTTCGGATAATCGAGTCTGGACTGTAATTTTAACATTCTAGTTTCTCGGCTCTGACTGAATTCGAGGGAAGTAAAACACAATAATTTCAAATGTCATCCTGTGCTTAAGGCTACCATCTCTTGCTGAGTAAAATTTGTACACTTTGCCGATATGACACCAAGGTATAACAAAAACAGTCAAGGAATAATTTATACAAATTTGAAATTAAAAATATAAAACTGTCGCGTTTTTACATTTTACAAATTTTACTTTAATTATGACTCGCACGTTTAAAATATTCACAAATATTCACAAAATAAACCGCGATTTGCTGAATCATTCTCGTCGCTGTCATGTTGTAAACTGGAGTCGAGGGAGGTCCTGTTGTGAATTCTAGTTGGAGGTGGTCCGAAGATCATTGAAGAAGGTAGAATTCGCCATCACCCAAGACACGAAGGCACGAAGGATAGACCATGTCTTGGGGGGTGAAAGGATGATAGGATTTAGTGATAATACCACAATTTTAATATTTGTCTTTCTCTCTTATTTCAGAGGATGCCTGTTCTGAGTTCTAAGTGTTGCAGAAGCCTTCCGCTCTACATAATGGAGCCTTCCTTCTATCATTTCCTGTATTTTGAAAAAAGTGATGCGCCGAATGTCGACATATAGTTTATCACACTTACTCCATACGGTGTGAGCGTGAAATGCTGTATGTTTGCAATTGGTGCATTGGCTATTTTCAAATCAGGCTAGATTTTTCCTATTATTTTAAGATAAAATTTAGTAAAATCTATCCATCTATTTATTTTGCTATTGCTATAACTTGTCCCTTACCTCACAAACTTTAACTACTCTATTCTTCAAACTTGGAATCGCAATACATTATTGTAGAAATGTAACAGTTGAAAAAAAAAATGGTAAGAAATTTGGGCATAACTGTTATTAATATGATTAAAGGTACGTTCATTCTGTTTTATTATATATATTAACTTTTCTAGTTTGTTTGTCCTGTCCCATATTTCACAACTTCAGTTGTTATCTTGTAAACTTCTCGTTACAAGTTGGTAGTTCTGTCTAGTTGCAAAATAAGGTTTCTTTATTCTTTCTTTATGTGTTAGTCTGTTATTCAATGTTCGATTTTATTTTACATTGTACTTATCCCATTTTTTTCTCTTTTTCTCTTTCATGTACCTTGCGAGCATACGATGACCAAAAAAGTCATTGTATAAGCCAACACACGTGTATTTTTCACAAAGCCGCGAAACAGAACAAGTATTTTTATAAGTGCGTGAATAACAATCGGTCGTTGAAGCTCAAAAAATGTGAGAACAATATCGCGCCGTGGTTCAGTGATAATAAGGCGAAGAAAGTAGACGACGATTCCGCATGAAGAATATAGCGGAAATTATGTGTTAATTGCACAATGGATGAAGGTTTGAAGTTGACACTATCAAAAGGGAATGGTAAGATGCAATAGTAATATTGCTAGGTTTGATAGTGTCAAAAGGTAAGATCAAGGAATAGGGATTATATGAAACTATATTGTCATAATTATTGTATTCACTGAAATATCTATCCGCTTTCTACCCCCAATGTGTCCTGCACTGGGGGTGCCTGGGGTAACTTCGAGTTGACCTGGGCCGCCCGAGGAATTATGTCGTAGGTGGTTCGTGTACTTCTCACTCACCTCTCCTCGCGGCAAGGTTTTCCGTAGGTCTACACTCGAACATGCAACATGGGACAGCATGAATCTTCAGCTGAAGCCGGACGAATGTATTCCGAAATTACAGAATTACAGAAATTACAGAATAAACCGCGATTTGCTGAATCAAATCTTCTTGTTCTTCCATTATTTTTTTTGTTAAACATTTAAAAGTTTTGGAAATGTCAAGTTTGCTTATAAAAATAATATCGTTCTCATGAAAACATTTCGACAGTTTTGCCTTCCTCACCTCAATGAGGAAAGGCTATAAAATCACTCGGAAAATGAACTTCTTAATTCGACTTCGTAGACCTACCTTCACGTATACCTATCGACTCAGAATAAAATTCTGAGCAAATGTCTGTGCGTGTGTATGTATGTAAGTCCGTGCACCGAAAAATATGCACACGATTATCTCCGGGCTGGCTGAACCGATTTGGACCGTTTTGGTCTCATTCGATCCGTCTTGGGGTCCCACAAGACCCTAGTAAATATTATGAAGTTTAGTAAAGTACTTCAAAAGTTATGCTAAAAAAACGATTTTAGCCAGACTTCGAAAGATTGTAAGGGTGGTTTTTCTTAGAAAACCCGTCATTGGTAGAAAGGCATTTGAAAGACCTTTCCAACGCGTTCAAAAGATTGAATATCTGACAACCCTATCAAAAGTTATGAGCACTTAAGTGTTATTTATATACTTTTTTGAGGCCGGATCTCGAATATTTTGATAAAAAAGTGTCCGGATCTATTATGCGACCCGTCGTTGAACAGGTAATCAAAAGTCCTTTCCAACGAGCCCATAAGATTGAAGATCTGACAAACCCATCAAAAGTTTTAAGTACTTTAGTGTTTTTAATACATTGTTTCAGGCCGGATCCTAGATATTTTGATAAAAATAAGTGTTACACTCAAACCCCGATGGTTTGACACCAACTGTTGTCAAACGAACGGGGTCACGTTTTAGTTTGACACCCCTTTTACACGGAGTTCACACACACTACCAAACGTTTGTTTTGATAGTGTGCGTGAGCGCCGTGTAAAAAGTGACAGTTCGTCACTTTTTAGTTTGACTTTGACCAACCAACGGGGTACAAACTAAAAAAGTGTCAAACGAAAAAGTGACCAACCACCGGGGGTTGAGTGTATTTATTTATACTCTTTTTAGAGGCTGGGTAGTGTATTCACTTAATAAATGTGAGGAAGGCACCAACCACTGTTTTTTTTAAACGTTTTTTTTTTAAAGGTCCTATACACATGTAAAACACAAAAGCTTATAGATCCTTTTAAAAATTTGTAATTAAAATGTTAACAGGTATTAACAAGCTGTAGAAAACCTTTGGATCTTTTATCGAATAAATATGCTTTGTACGGAATTTGGAAAGAACAATTATTGATAATCAACTGTGAACTGAGAAAAACCCGGAAAACTATCCAAATTATCTCTTTAAAACAAATTGACAGATAAATAAAATTGTCTAATTAGAAAAAGCTTTGGCCAGATCAGAAAAGCAAAGCAATTTTAAAAAGTTGTCAAAATTACGTACAAATGCGTATTACGCGAAAAATTCCGTACACAAATTCCGGCCTGTAAAAAATCCGCGGAGAGAGTCGAAAATCCGTACGGTAAAGAAAATTTCCGTACAGTTGGTATTGGTACCCTTATGTATACTTTAGGGTGAGTTTAGGAGGTCTAATTAAGAAGTTAATTTTTTATGTGATTTAAATAACCATTCCTCGAGAGGTGAGGAAGGCAAAAAGTTAGTGTTTATAATTTGGACTAATTTGGAGTGGGAGTTCTTTGGCCGAAATAATTCGATCCGCAATTGTTTGTTTGGCCATTAGGGTGACCTACGCCGTGTTTTTCGTTTTCATTTTTATTGATTTTCGCAAAAAACCACATTTTTCAAAAAGTTTTAGCTTCATTCCATTTCAATAGATTTTAGCTGAGATGACCACAGATGAAAAAAAAGGAAAAATAGTTGAAAGTCGGAAAAATCTAGCCTAAAAATCTTCAAAGGCCGGTGTCTGATAATAATTTTATCGAATTCCTCGGGAAATTTCACGTAACATATAAAAAAAATGGACGAGATTCATTCACAGGATTCCATGATATTGTAGAGGAATCACTTTCCGGAATTAAAAACGGCCGATTAATAAAAGGATTTATGCTGACTTTTATTCTCCGCAATTTCTCCCGTCCGTACAAGCGTCCGTCCAAACCTACTCTCCCTCCACGCTACACGCTTAAATCAATCTACCCACAAACTCTCTCTCGCTAACTCATCCACGTCGATCTCTCCCCTACATCCCCCCTAAAACGTATTTAGTTGATAAGCCACGTAATCCCGGAACCGTGAAGGTTCCTGACGCTTCCGTGCCCGAGCAGCTGCGGTACTCCCTGTTGTCATCTCGGATGGTTCGGATGTAGGGGAGAGATCGACGTGGATGAGTTAGCGAGAGAGAGTTTGTGGGTAGATTGATTTAAGCGTGTAGCGTGGAGGGAGAGTAGGTTTGGACGGACGCTTGTACGGACGGGAGAAATTGCGGAGAATAAAAGTCAGCATAAATCCTTTTATTAATCGGCCGTTTTTAATTCCGGAAAGTGATTCCTCTACATCTGGCGACGAGGACATCATGGAAGGAATTGTAAGTGTGCAAACCCGGCAGAATTTAGTGGAATTTAGTGGAAATCAACGATGCAGCTTGAAATCTGTTTGATGAAATATCGGTCCCCATCGGGGCGTAGCGCCGCCATGTTATTTTTTTCTTCTCGTGCACTGATATTTGCTAGCAGCGATTACTGCAGTACTAGAATTCGAATTGACGTGGGATTACACTTAGATTTGTTTACAAATATCACTGCTGAAAAAAAAAGAAACCCTGAGGGGATTAGCAGTTAACTCTGAGGAGTTAACGTATTTTGCTTCATACTCTGAGGAGTAGTTTCATTTTCTAAACAAATCGAGGTTTGTTGCTTAAAAAAAAAACTCTGAGGAGTCAGCGTTTTCTGAAGAAATTTGCTAAATACTCTGAGGAGTAGTTCGTACTTCAAACAAATCGAGATCTGTTGCTTCAAAGCTCTAAGGAGTAAGCGTTTTTCTAAGAGTTTTACTCAATACTCTGAGGAGTAGTTGCATTTTTCAAAACAAATCGAGGTTTGTTGTGTATCTAGAAAGTGTTCATTTTCTGAGAGTTTACCAAATATGAGATGAATGTTGCGAAACAAATCGTTTTCAAATTATATGCTTTTCGTTTGTATGTTGACGATGCTCGGCCTGTTCCACCGTTTCGGTGCGAGCAAATTGAACGGAGTCACCTGGCAAAGGAGTGGAAAAGCTGGAGGTCGGCTCTGGAGATTTACTTCGATGCGTACGATGTCTGCGATCAGCGTAAAAAGAGGGCGAAACTGCTGCACTTCGGCGGTAGACAACTACAGAAAGTCTTCGATAGTTTCCCCGACAGCGTTAAGGCCCTGAAGATCCTTTGTCCGTCTACGACACGGCTATCAACAAGCTGAATGAGTTCTTCGAACCAACCCGTCAGTACATACTGGAACGAGCGCGACTGAGGAAAATGCGGCAGGAGAAGAACGAGAGGTTCGCGCATTTTGTCATGCGGATCAAGCAACAGCTGGCTTGCTGTGGCATGGAACATTTCTCACCGGAAACGAGAGAAGTCCTGACGGAAATCCTCATCATCGACACCATCACGACGGGATGCAGCTCCGATGAGTTGCGACGGAGCATCATGCGAAGAGACAGATCGCTCACCAAGATTGAAGAGCTCGGATCATCGATGGAGTGCGTGGAACAGCAGGTTAAAGATATCGGATTGCTGAAGGTACCGGAACCGCAGATGGAGAAGGCTTTTCGCGTGGAGAGATACCCTCGTACGGGGCGCTTCAACCGAACGGAGCGCTTCAGCCGACCGGAGCGCTTCAGCCGACCGGAGCGCTACACAAGGTCTGGACCGACCACAAGCGATGCGAAGTGTTACAGATGCGGCGTTCCGGGACATCTCGCCAATTCGGAAGATTGCCGAGCTCGAGACCAAATGTGCCATCACTGCAAGACAATTGGGCACTTCGGAGCTGTGTGCAACAAGCGATTGCAGTCGAAGCAGGGCACCAAACGAGTCCACGTGGTAGAACGCGAAGAGACACGGCAGGTTCTGCCCAAGGATGAACCGAAGGAAGAAGCTCAAACACAGTCGAAGAAGGAGTACTACTGTTTCTACTCGGGTAACGAATCGAATACCATTAGCTGTACAGTCGGAGGGGTCTCACTGAAAATGCTAGTTGACTCCGGATCGGACGCCAACGTGATCAACGCAGCGACCTGGGAAAAATTGAAAAAAGAACACGTTCATGTGGATTCGATGCAAAAAGGAACTGACCAGGTGCTGAGAGGTTATGGAAGTAGTGTGCCGTTGCGTATACGTGGAACGTTCCAAGCCAGTGTCAGTGTGAGCGGACGAACGGTTGATGCGACATTTTTTGTCGTGGAAGAAGGTCAATGTTGCTTGCTTGGCAATGCTACCTCCAAAGCACTGGGCGTGCTGAGAGTAGGGGTTAACTGCGTGGATCAAAGCACCAAGCCATTTGGTAAAATTAAGGACGTGCAGGTCAACATACACATGGATTCGTCGTTCAAGCCTGTTTTCCAACCAGTTCGACGAGTTCCCATTCCGTTGGAGGCCGCGGTGAACAAAAAGTTGGAGGAAATGTTGGCACGAGACATAATCGAGGTGAACTACTAAAATCTATATTTACTTTGTACACACCAACGGATCAGTTCTATGGAACGTTTCTTCATTACAAATAAAAAGTCAATCTGACATGTAATTACTAAATTGCTTCATTATATCGTTTAACACAGGTGAAAACCGGCCCAACGTCGTGGGTGTCACCGTTAGTAGTAGTGGGAAAGGCCAATGGGGAGTTGCGCTTATGTCTGGATCTGAGGCGTGTGAATGAAGCAGTTTTACGCGAGCGTTTTCCTATGCCGGTGGTTGATGAACTTCTCGCGCGGATTGGAAAAGGAAAAATTCGCAGCCGACTAGATATCCGTGAGGCATTCCTGCAAACTGAGCTGGCACCTGAATCGAGAGACATCACGACCTTTATCACAAGTAAAGGGTTGTTCCGGTTCAAACGGGTACCGTTCGGCCTGGTCTCGGCGCCGGAAATATTCCAGCGGGTCATGGAAGGAATTCTTGCGGGTTGCGAAGGTACAATCTGTTACCTGGATGACATTTATGTGGAAGGCGAAACCATTGAACAGCACGATGCAAGACTGAATGAAGTATTGAAACGCCTCAATGACTACGGAGTCATTCTTAACGACGCTAAGGGCATCGTTGGGGTCACTGAGCTGGAGTTCTTGGGACACGTCATCTCTCCACATGGAATTCGACCAGTTTCATCTAAAATTGATTCGCTTGTGTCCTTCCGTCGCCCTGAAAGCGTGAACGAGCTGAAAAGTTTTCTGGGCCTTGCAAACTATCTGAACAAGTTCATTCCCAACTTAGCAACCATCGACGAACCGTTGCGAAAACTCCTCCATCATTCACAAAAGTTCGAATGGTCCCAGCAGCAACAAAATGCGTTTGAAGCGATCAAACTAGCATTAGCAAACTCCACCTGTCTCGGACACTTCTCGGTTGAGGACTCCACTTTGGTGTTTGCGGATGCCAGTCCAACGGCACTCGGAGCTGTTTTGATACAGAGGAAATCGGATGGGGCTTGTCGTGTTATTTCCTACGCGTCGAAATCTCTGACGGACATGGAGAAGCGATATTGTCAGACGGAGAAAGAGGCCTTGGCCTTGGTCTGGAGCGTCGAGAAATTCCAAATGTACCTGCTTGGGATGGAGTTCAAGCTTCTGACCGATTGTAAGGCTCTGCTGTACCTTTTCACCCCTCGATCAAGGCCGTGCGCAAGAATGGAAAGATGGATTTTGCGATTGCAAGGCTTCAAATACGTCGTGAAACATATTCCCGGCGATCAAAACATTGCTGATGTTCTTTCCCGATTGTCAACGATGGCGCCGGAGCCATTCGACGCCTCAGAGGAACTTTTCATCAACGAGATCGCCCAATCTGCGGCGGTAAACATTGCGATTCGTTGGGAGGAGCTTGAGAGATGTTCAGCAGAGGACGAAGAGATCAAGTCCATACTCGAGCTCTTGGACCAGGATCGGCTTTTTGAGCTACCGTTGCAGTATCGAGTTGTAAGAGTTTGTTTGTTTTGTGAAAATGTTTCGGTCAAAATTTATTAAATTAATCAAAGAGTTATTTGAACTTTTGTGAGCTTGTGAAGTGTTAAAGAGTAAACAAACATAAGAGCACACTGTTCTTTTCGGGGGTTTTCGTAAATCACGATTTCCTGTTGAAGATGAAACCGCAGGATTGTGTTCATGGCTGTTAAGGAAAATCTTCACAAGACGCTCGCCAGGATATGTGTCGGATCGGCATGAGGAAGATCAAGCTGTCCGTGATTGAGGACCCGCAGCTGGACGTCCGGACCCCTGCGACTGAAAAACGTTCGGATGCTTTGAAGCAACCGATAAAAAGGGCTACCGGAAGTTCCAGAAACTTGGTGAGATCTATCCATACTGAAACTGTGACATTTCGCCTACTGATTAACCATTAAATACGCGCTGATCTCATGTTTGCCTTATGAGATTGGAAGTCTAAAGATAGGTCGAGGACTCTTCTGGTTCTTGGTCTATGTTTGGGCGGGGCCAGACAATGCCCAATGACCTCGGAATTGGACCGCAAGGAGCTCTGTCATTCTGAAACGGGTCATTGGAAGCAGCGCGAGGGCTAACACCACCTAATGTCCGGGACTGCGATAAGCTGTATCAGCATAAATCAAGACTGATACAAATTATACTTTCCCATAATTTCGTAGCCGGCCTACGGATATTGGATTGGTTGAACACACACACACACCGTTGCAGTATCGAGTTGTAAGTAAGGAACTTTGTCGTCTGGGTAACATTTTGATGCGTGGAGACCGTGTTGTTGTTCCTCAACGGCTGCGAGACCAGATATTGAAGATCGCACACGAAGGCCATCCGGGGTCCCGTATGATGAAAAGTCATCTCCGATCTTCAGTATGGTGGCCGAAACTGGACCAAGACACGGATCGTGTTGTAGCTCAGTGTCGAGGATGTACTCTGGTTTCGGCACCGTCTGCGCCAGAACCAATGAGCCGTCGAGAACTACCGGCAAGGCCATGGGAAGATCTGGCCATTGATTTTCTTGGCCCACTCCCGGAAGGACAGTTTTTGTTAGTAGTTGTTGACTATTATTCTCGGTACTACGAGGTATGTGAGATGGGAACCATCACAGCAGAGGACACCATTAGGGAGCTAAGGGCAATCTTTAGTCGTTTTGGGGTACCTTTGACCGTGACGGCCGACAATGGCCCGCAACTGAGTGAAGATTGCGTGGAGTTTTCTGACTTCTGTCAAAGTTATGGAGTAAAGCTGATAAATACTGTGCCCTACTGGCCCCAGATGAATGGCGAGGTCGAACGTCAGAATCGGACAATCTTGAAGCGACTACAAATTGCCCAGGAACTGGGGCAGGATTGGCGAGCTGAACTGCAACGATTCCTTCTAACATATCGCGCTACGGCACACCCTACAACAGGACGATCACCAGCGGAGCTACTGATGGGTAGGCCGATTCGTACCAAGCTTCCACAGTTGACTGTTACTCGCTTGGATGACGATGAGGTTAGGTACAAGGACAGTGTGCAAAAGGCGAAGGCGATGGAATATGCAAACGCGAAACGACGAGCCAAGGAGAGTGACATCAGTGTAGGCGATCATGTTTTCATGAAGAGAATGAAAAAGGACAACAAGCTGAGTACTGAATACATGAACGAGGATTTTGTTGTGATGACCAAGACCGGTTCCGACGTTACGGTGAAATCTGTAAAAACCGGAAAGGAGTTCAGACGGAACGTTACCCACCTCAAGAAGATCCAGCAAAGTGAAACCGACAACGAAACCACCGCCGATGGAGAAGCAACTGGGGATTCTGCATCTATGGAGGAGGAGACGTCATCCGAGAACATTGCTGACGAACCATCCGAGATGACAACAGGGAGTACCGTAGCTGCTCGGGCACGGAAGCGTCAGGAACCTTCACGGTTCCGGGATTACGTGGCTTATCAACTAAATACGTTTTAGGGGGGATGTAGGGGAGAGATCGACGTGGATGAGTTAGCGAGAGAGAGTTTGTGGGTAGATTGATTTAAGCGTGTAGCGTGGAGGGAGAGTACCCAGTTAACTCAACCCGAATTCTGAAACGGAATCTAATTAGAATCGTATACAAATTCCGTTTCAAACGCAACAACCGGTTCCGTGTTCGAACCGGTTGTTGCGTTTGAAACGGAATTTGTATACGATTCTAATTAGATTCCGTTTCAGAATTCGGGTTGATTTGACTGGGTAGGTTTGGACGGACGCTTGTACGGACGGGAGAAATTGCGGAGAATAAAAGTCAGCATAAATCCTTTTATTAATCGGCCGTTTTTAATTCCGGAAAGTGATTCCTCTACAGATATAATTTTTTGAAATTAAAATTTGTGTTTTTCGACGCGTTGCGCGCAAAAACGGATAAAGGTAAAAAACGGGAAAATTTACTTTATTTACAAAAACTGCTTTATTTGTACATTTTTTTTTTAAATTTTAATCAAGTTTTACAAAAATGTCAAAAGAACAATTTATTTCGCGATAATCAAGGTAAAATTACGTAGTGGCAAATGGGCAGTATTCATGATTGCTGAGAGTCGCAGGACTCTCGCCCTTTGCTATTAGTAAGTATCCAGCAAAGCAAAGGGTATAGCATGCATTTGATACTGTCAACTCCCATTCGGCTGTGTTCTCGTCGCTGTCATGTTGTAAACTGGAGTCGAGGGAGGTCCTGTTGTGAATTCTAGTTGGAGGTGGTCCGAAGATCATTGAAGAAGGTAGAATTCGCCATCACCCAAGACACGAAGGCACGAAGGATAGACCATGTCTTGGGGGGTGAAAGGATGATAGGATTTAGTGATAATACCACAATTTTAATATTTGTCTTTCTCTCTTATTTCAGACAAAATGTCTGGTCCGAGTCCAAGGTGTTGCAGAAATCTTCCACCATACAGAATGGGGTCTTCCTTCTATCATTTCCTATATTCTGAAAAAGGTGGTGCCCCGAATGTGGACATATAGTTTATCACATTTACTCCATATGGTGTGAACGTGACATGCTGTATGTTTGCTCTTGGTGCATTGGCTATTTTCAAAAACAAGCTAGATTTTTCCTATTCTTTTAAGATAAAATTTAGTAAAATCTATACATCTATTTATTTTGCTATTGCTATAACTTGTCTCTTAACCCATAAACTTTAACTACTCAATTATTCTAACTTGGAATCGCAATACATTATTGTAGAAATGTAACTGCTGAAAATAATTTGGTAAGAAATTTGGGCATAACTGTTAATATGATTAAAGGTACGTTCAAACTGTTTTATTATATATGTTAGCTATTCAAGTTTGTTTGTCTTGTCCCATATTTCACAACTTCAGTTGTTTTCTAGTAAGCTTCTCGTTACAAGTTGGTAGTTCTGAAGGTTTCTTTATTCTTTCTTTCTGTGTTAGTCTGTTATTCAATGTTCGATTTTATTTTACATTGTACTTATCCCATTTTTTCTCTCTTTTTCTCTTTCATGTACCTTGCGAGCATACGATGACCGAAAAAGTCATTGTATCAGCCAACACACGTGTATTTTTCACAAAGCCGCGAAACAGAACAAGTATTTTTATAAGTGCGTGAATAACAATCGGTCGTAGAAGCTCAAAAAATGTGAGAACAATATAGCGTCGTGGTTAAGTGATAATAAGGCGAAGAAAGTAGACGACGATTCCGCATGAAGGATATAGTGGAAATTCTGCGTTAATTGTACAATGGATGAAGGTTTGAAGTTGACACTACCAAAAGGGTATGGTAAGATGCAATAGTAATATTGCTAGGTTTGATAGTGTCAAAAGGTAAGATCAAGAAATAAGGATTATATGAACCTATATTGTCATAACTATTGTATTCACTGAAAATTCTATCCACTTTCTACCCCCAATGTGTCCTGCACTGGGGGTGCCTGGGGTAACTTCGAGTTGACCTGGGCCGCCCGAGGAATTATGTCGTAGGTGGTTCGTGTACTTCTCACTCACCTCTCCTCGCGGCAAGGTTTTCCGTAGGTCTACACTCGAACATGCAACATGGGACAGCATGAATCTTCAGCTGAAGCCGGACGAATGTATTCCGAAATTACAGAATTACAGAATTACAGAATAATCAAGGTAAAATTACGTTCTATGAGGTAACACGAGACAAAGAAAACATTATAGACAAGCGGGAATCGTAATACTTGAACTGCTCAGTGCATGTTTCAGGTTGTAAGTCCAATCAAATAATCAGACGAAGTAACTCTCGTGATTGAGTGTCTCTACAATAAATCAATAAAATTTGTTCAATTCAATCGGCTAGTAGCCGCATGTGCGAATGCAGCAATAATGAAAAGATATAGTAGTTTTAGGTCACAGAACAGGGAAAACGTGATTAAAAATTATTGATGGAATAAGTTGACAAATCTTTAAACCAACCGACCTGAACTCAATCACTGCTGCGGGCGAGTCATCTATAAAAGTAAAGTTACCTCGTCATTCATATTTGAGAGCAAATGTTTCTGGGCTGTTATCATTGTTGCACACGGGGCAGTAATAGAACATAAACAGACAGACAGGTAGGGGTCATCCTTTTGATCGGTTCCGCGAGCGCGCGCGCGGGGGAGCGCAACAACTTGTTCAGACAACGCTCATTACACTAATTACGATAATGAGAAACGGAACGATTCTTGTATTTTTAGGTGACCACTCGATGACGATTCGGGCTCATTCGGCCCGTCGGACGTTGGCCGTGCGGATCGAGATGCGGCTGAAGGACTGCTTTCGGAGACCGTCGGATGAAATTTTGCGCAAAAAGCAGCTCGAGAAACGGCTCACGCAAAACAGCATCAAGTTTAACAATGCCGTCAAGATACTGCTGCTTGGGGCTGGAGAATCGGGCAAAACGACCATCATCAAGCAGATGAAGATTCTGCACGTGCAGAATGGGTTCAGCTTCGAGTAAGTTGTTTGGTTGAATGTTTTTAGAAACCTATTTTGGAACGAGAACTTTGTTTCCCCAGTGAACGTTTGGACAAGATTCACGACATCGTGGAAAATATTCACGAATCGATATGGACGCTGGTTGAACACGTGGCACACATGAATCTGAAGTATGACTCAAAGAAAAATGAGTCGTACGCGAAAGAGCTACGCAAGCTAGGTTATCGAGCTCCGTGGTACATGACCATGGAATACGTGAAGATGGTACGAGCTCTGTGGTCGGACAGTGCGGTCAAAACTTGTTTCAAGCGATCCAACGAGTTCCAGCTAATTGATAGCGCAAAATAGTGAGTTATAAAGCTTGTAATGTTCAGTGATTTGTGCTTAAGCGAACCTTTTTCGCAGCTTTCTAGACAGAATCGAGAAGATTTCAATGCCAGGATACATTCCATCCAACTCGGACATTCTGAACTGCCGGAAAACCACAACCGAAATTCAGGAAATCAGCTTCAACATTCAAATGCCACGATCTCTCGGCGGTGGAGGCTGTCAGGAGTTCCGGATGATCGACGTTGGAGGGCAGCGCAGCTACCGAAGCAAGTGGATGCAAGTGTTCGAAGGCATCGATGCGGTCCTGTTTATGATTTCTTGCGGAAGCTTCGATCAGACGTTGCGCGAGGATTGCTCGCAGAATCGTCTCGCGGAAGCGTTGGAGCTGTTCCGCGGGGTTTGGCAGAACCGATTTCTAGCCGAAACGGGACTGATTGTGTTTCTCAACAAGCAGGACATTTTGGAGCAGAAAATTCTCGCAGGAAAATCGATCGGAAAGTACTTCCCCGAGTATAAAGACTACGTGGCGGAAGAAGCGGTGGATGACGCGGGGATGTGCAACGAGTTTGCTCGAACGAGATGTTTTATCAAATCGAAATTAGTGGTAAGAAGCATATTTTTTTTATTTAACCTTATTTTTACAAAAATCTTTTTCTTAACCAGGATATCACTAACGAACCCCTCCGAAGAACATCCCACATGACACCGAGGAAACGGTCATGTTACTATCATTTTACAATCGCCACGGACACCAACAACGTCAGAATTGTGTTCAGTGATGTTCATAACATTATTTTAGCAAGAAATTTAGAAGAAATCGATCTGCACTAATTAAATAATTATTTGACCTTTTTGATAAAAAGCTTTTTTTTTGTTTGGTTTATCTTTAAACCAAATTAGTTTGTCAATACAATAAATATATCAAATCTCGTCTTAAATACTTTATTTGTGATAAATTTTAAATCTTCTAAACGGCACTTTTAACATCTTGATATCCAGAGTTGTATCATTATTAATCATTGATCTTAGATTGTATGACACGACCTTGCCTTTAAAAGGTATCATCGCTCGTCAGCCAAAAAAATATTAAAATCTTGATTCAGATCAAAAAATGTTTTTCCTATTGTTGGAGGCATTCAACATAATATCGGGATTAATTTTCCATTTAAATTTACTATTTCTGGACCCTGAATTCAGAAATCTGAACCATCATTGACAACCATCATTTGGTTCGCGGCACATTTTTCGTTTGTAGTGCTTTTCAGTTACAGAATTCAACAAAATGGTGTTCGAAGCACTTGTAGAACTCACAAACAGCAACATTTCTTCAGAACATTGTATAGCTGTAAAATTCATATGCAAAAAGTTACAAGAAGATTTCAGACCTCAGGACCAATGGTTCGCGATGCTTTCGTTTGCCTAACGAATTTTTGGTAGTAACTTTTTTTGTATTCATCAAAAATCAACACTTTATTCAGCAAAGTTGTACGATTTGGTGTGTTTTACAAGTCCTTCATACACAACATAATTAAATTCCGTAACTGAAAAGGACTAGAAACAAAAAATGTGCCGCGAACCAAAAATGAGCGTCGCGATGGTTGACATCACTGATTGACAGTCATTGTTCCAAGAGTGTGTGACACAACCTCAAAAACTCTGTACACTAAAACATGTCTGTAAAGCACATATTAATCTGAGCATCTGGCATCTCCGAAAGAGAGTAGAGAAAAAAGAGAGAGGAAAGCACGCGTCTGCTGTCGTTCTGTCATTTTCGCGGATCGCCGTTCTGTCACTTTGCGAAAGTTTGAAGTTTGGTGTGTGTGCAAAAGTGTGCGGCCGCGTTTCGTTGGCGAAAAAATTGTATCTGCAAAATCTTCCGGCTTCCGGCGTTTCCTGTGCACTTCCGCCTCGCAAACGGATCCGTGTTCGGTTCGTACAGTCCGGGGTTCTCATGATGTGGCAATCGTGGGGGAATAGAAATCGCGTTCATTGATAAATCCGGCCAACCACTTTCCCTTGGGGAGAAAATTGATTGACTCAAGTCGGTGCCGCGCCGCACCCGGTGTTAGTGTACTCGTGTTTCTGCGGTTGTGTCTGTGTAAGTCACGTACACGATGACGGCATGGAGAAGGTGTGGTTGTGTGATTGTGGGGGTGTGTGTATCAATCAGCAGATGATATCATACGCACGGTGGGCGTGATGCTTTGAATTTGTTTTAATAAATTTGAAATCTAATGATGATCAAGAAGCTTTCTATCTTTTCTCTGTATTCATCCTAAGCATAAGTTTCTTGGTCAAAAAAGGTGCAGTGTTAATGCTACAAGGATAGCTATCGTGACGAAGAACTTACTAGATACTTGAATAGCACGTCCCGAGTTGGGAAAGGGTTTTTCATCTTCAAACGTTTCATTTCGCTTAATTTTGGATTGCTACATGCTATTTTCGCAAGTTTTTTTGGCTTTTTGAAAAAAAACTATTGAATCAATCATCAGTTTTGGTCTTGTTAACTTTGCATAACATTTTTACAGGACCCAATACAAAAGAGTGGGACTCTAACTGATTTCTATTCAGAGTTATAACAATTTCCGTAAAAAAGTCGAAGCAAAAAATGTTGGCGTGTAGTGGATCCTTAAGAGACCACCGGAGGCGGAAAATCTGCTAGGGGCTTTTCTTCCACGTTTGACCCCAGAACTCAAAAATGGCTGAATGAAATGCTTTGAAATCGTCGGGTCACCTAAATTGATCAATTTGGAACATGTAGAAAGGTTACATGTAGAGATTTGAGCATTCTTTCTTATTGAAACCTGTTGTTGAAATTGGAAAAATGCGCTATTTTTTGGTTGAAATTGAAGTAGAATGTAGGTGTCTACAAATCGGCTCATTTTTTCTTAGGCATGTATAGGCTTTTTAGAATCGTCAAAATCTTACGGAGGAACAGACGAAATAAAAATGTTGATTCATTCAACGGCGTTGCAGAAAAAGCTGTTCAAACGAAGGAAGATTTCATTTTTCCAAACATTGATTCCACCATTTGAGAACCACTGATTGTTGTTGATTTTCCCCTCTGTCAACGGGTGGCGTCGCGACGCAGTAACCATGGATGCACCACATTTGTTTTACTTCTAGTGTGTTTACGTTCAGATTATTTTTATCCAAAGTGGTTTGAATTCTTTTTAGGAATTGTATCGGATTTTGTCCGCGACCTTCGAAAACGCTGGTCAATACGCCGTAAGTTTGGCCTTAGCATACAGTCCCCTGCTGCACGCAGGTCCCCGCTTGGAATCAAACTCTGTAACATGGTACGGAAGAAGTTTGACACGAACCGTCGTGGACACCCACCAGATCTCAACCGCGAAACCTCAGGAGGACTTATTCCTTCCCGCAACAGGTCGCGCCTGACTGCTACCCGGAGCACGACAACACCCAGCAAGCAAGCAGATCAACAAAAGACACCAACGAGCTTGGGACTCGCAAATCCATCACCAACACGTGACCGAAGCTGGGTTGGCGCTTCAAGCGCGCTGACTTCAACCCGATCCTGGAGCACAACCTAGCGAGGGCTTGCGTCCAGCTGGGGACTGTGTGCTGAGGCCAGTATCAGCATACGGGGGAAACGTTTTGCCAGGAGATACATGTTTTGCTTACGGACGGTTGTTGGTTGGCCACGCTGGCCACCAACGAGGAGTGCACCTCTGTCGATTAGCGGGTGACCATGTGCCGAGTGGGTACTTGAACCTCAAACCAGCACGTTCCATTCCAAGTTGGTGAGAGATCATCTACCGCCTGGAGGATGGGTAATACAAGATGGGGATTAGGATTCTGCGTGTCTTTTCATAGGCGAACCCTAAACCTAGAACAAAAGAGGGTTCAAAATACCGTGTGAATCAACAAAAGAGCGATTGTTGGTGCCGTGTACAGAGAACTGAGAATTAGAGACTGCCTCCAAGGTCTAGTCTTGCGATCGTGTACAGAATCAAATCTTGGGTAATTGGGCTACTTGCGGCCGTAACAGTATCAATGAAGCAATTTTATTACGTTTTACAATTTGGCTTGACAGAACATCGAAACATTTTTTGATAAATATTGCCATATTCATATCTAAATGAATGTTCAAATTTATAAATTATATTCAAGACAAATTTTGGGTAGATCCGGCCACATTGAGATCTCCGGTGGAACTCGGAATACGGCCACAGATAATGTTATTCGTGGAACACGTTTTATCTTTCAATAAAAGTAAATTTTACTCGCGATCATTTTTGGACCGATCTGGCAATTCCGGAAACGGATCCAGGTTTCCAGGTAAAACCCGGAATATTACGAAATAAGAGAGAGCATAATTTGCAGCCTTTCAATGTGATTATCCAAGTTCGGATTTTTTGAAATCAAACTTATTCATAATAACATCATCAGTGGTGACATTGGGTCATACAAAAATGCTGAAATTTATATGACCCAATTTCACCCCTCATTCCCAATGTCACCCCTGATGAATGTACTCGAGATCATAATTGGAACGATCTGGGTCCCTGGCAATAAACAATATTCGGCAACAATTTAGAATAAGTTTTGGAACGAACCTAATTGTCTGAAGGCTGTTTTTGTTTTTGTTTTTGTTTTTGTTTTTGTTTTTGTTTTTGTTTTTGTTTTTGTTTTTGTTTTTGTTTTTGTTTTTGTTTTTGTTTTTGTTTTTGTTTTTGTTTTTGTTTTTGTTTTTGTTTTTGTTTTTGTTTTTGTTTTTGTTTTTGTTTTTGTTTTTGTTTTTGTTTTTGTTTTTGTTTTTGTTTTTGTTTTTGTTTTTGTTTTTGTTTTTGTTTTTGTTTTTGTTTTTGTTTTTGTTTTTGTTTTTGTTTTTGTTTTTGTTTTTGTTTTTGTTTTTGTTTTTGTTTTTGTTTTTGTTTTTGTTTTTGTTTTTGTTTTTGTTTTTTTTTTTGTTTTTGTTTTTGTTTTTGTTTTTGTTTTTGTTTTTGTTTTTGTTTTTGTTTTTGTTTTTGTTTTTGTTTTTGTTTTTGTTTTTGTTTTTGTTTTTGTTTTTGTTTTTGTTTTTGTTTTTGTTTTTGTTTTTGTTTTTGTTTTTGTTTTTGTTTTTGTTTTTGTTTTTGTTTTTGTTTTTGTTTTTGTTTTTGTTTTTGTTTTTGTTTTTGTTTTTGTTTTTGTTTTTGTTTTTGTTTTTGTTGCGCTGTTCGATGTGTCAAAAGTCTTGGGTTTGATTCTCGAAATCGACACATTTTTTTTAAACACCGAAACGGTGGTCGCAGCAATAGGCGGCAAATATGCAAGAAAGGAAAAGAGAATTTGCTTGATACCTGTCCTCATGCATCTTTTGCGATATAGGGGAATGCCAATTTTGTCTGTTACCGAAAATTATCGACCCTACCGACGGCTGTCTGATTGTATTGAACAAAAAACATCGTGATGTGAGGGATCGAACCAACAATTTCTTGATTGGTAATACAACACGTAACTGCCGAACCATGAAGCGTTTGATAAAATGAAATGGACTGATTCTGGTATGGTGAGAACTGCAGGTCACTGATACATTCACTCTAACTGAAAATCGCACTTTGCTGAGTTCATTTTCACACCTCCCCATACTGACTACTACACCCAAAGGAAAAAAATATATCAAAATCTGCAACAGTGGATTTGCTGCAGAAAATGATACATATTATAACAGTTTCTGCAGCAAGCCCAAACATGTCGATCTGCATTTCTCACCAACACATATAATAGGGACGTGGCGTTACATCGTGCTGCCACCTGGTTTTTTTAAGCGCAAGAGTGTAAAAGTGCTGAAGTCGATAAAGTAGTCGGTTTCGATGCGAAAAAGTGGAAAACGTGGTCTAAAAATAGCGACGCCATCCCCCTATGCTGGCGCGTCCTCGAGCAACACTTCAGAGAGGAGAACGTTGTGGTGCTCTGTCTCTCGAAATTCATCAAGCGTCCATGACGCGGTGGTAGCGTGTCGGATTAACAATCAAGAATTTGATGGCAGTCGATAATGTCGATAATTGTCGGTAACGGGCAAAAATGCAGATTCTGATATACTTTTATGCAGCCATGCATCACAATCATGCGACCGCCGTTTTTGTGTACGAGCTTGATGCAAAATCTGTTATAAAAAGTATCATTTTTTGTAGCAAATCCACTTTGACAGATTTTGATACATTTTTTTCCTGTGAGTGTAGGTGAACTTTTTTCGAAAATAAACCCATGAGAATTACGTTTTCGGAAATCTCTGGGTTTATCCTCTGTATCCGTACACATTACCTTTATACTACCAGATCGTGTTCTTTATTCTCTCGGATGGCGCTGACTTACTGCGGGTGAAGCATCGTTGAAGAATACTTTTTGCTTCTTCATATCTGAGTTTTCAAACATGGACCCACTTCCAACATCGCTCAATGCCTTTTCCAAAAGAAAAATAATGTTGGATATTACATAAAGACCCAAATACAATCATAGAATCCTGCTCACACCAAGTAACGGTAAAATAGCGAGTAAGCAAAATACTATAATCGTGTTTTTATTATAAAAAAACGAAGGTCTGAGGGTTTTTTTTTCACGTTTCAGCTGCATCGAGTTCCACCTTTTTGCAAAATAAGCTTCAAAAAATATTGATGAAATTTTCATGAATGATAAAAATTCAGTTATCAAATTTTTTTGAAAGTATCCTGAATTTCATAGCGTATTATAAAAATTTCATGTTGATTGA
The DNA here is from genome assembly GCF_016801865.2 of Culex pipiens pallens. Classification (NCBI taxonomy): domain Eukaryota; kingdom Metazoa; phylum Arthropoda; class Insecta; order Diptera; family Culicidae; genus Culex; species Culex pipiens. Next base: position 66,120,581 of record NC_068939.1, on the reverse strand, counting down.
AATAATATTTGAAATTACTTGTCTCTCAGTAAAGCAATATAATAAAATACTACCGTCGCATGGTTCCTCTCATTCCTTTTTTGCACGTTGGAAAAGCATTACGGCCTCTAACACACGGAATTTTGGATACCACATTCGGAGTCATATTTGGTTGAGAAGTCAAATTGGTTTACGAATGCCTTCAATTCAGAAACCTATCATTCGTCAGAAAAAAAAACTATGTACCTGCAAATTTACATGGAAAATATACTTTTGGTTTTACCATTTACCATTTCTGTAGATTCAAAAAAGAAATCATTTGGAAACACAAATATAGCCTTCACTCAAACCATCACAACAACAGATTGACAAAGAAAACAGAATGATCGATAAATCGGTACTGGCAACGTATGTTTTGCGCTTGCAATACTGCCAGTTCTGCTGGGAGCAAAAGGGTGGTTGGTGTCAAGCGCATTTGGATCCGTCAAACATTAGCCAAACTGTTTCCCTTGACAATCTGAAATCACCACGTGTGATGTGCCATGTGCGCGCAAGTTGTTTTCAGGTAGGCTATGATTTAGGAAAAAATGCGTCTTGCTAAATGAGCGTCCTGCTGTTGCGTACTAGAATATTTTCAAAGTCATCAGAGTAGCAATGGAATTTCCACTCCCTAGCAGTGGTTCCCAAAAGAGTGAAAATTATCAAGTTCCCCGCTCCGGTGGTCTCTTAAATTAAATATATCTTTGTTGAACATTCTTATAATAATTACATTTCTTCTACATTTCAAGTGGTATAGCTAAATGCTCTCCATCTTTGTTGTACTTTTCGTTTAACTATTATCTGATCACATTTGCTTTATTTACTTCACATTGTTTTACATTACATTTTTGAATACATTTGGGTAAAAGGGAAACATAATTGTCAATTCTTACGACAATAAAAAATAGTAATTTTTGTGGACCAAAACCCAAATTTTGAATCATTGCCACAAAGTTTGGACAATAACCAACGGGTCTAAGCTCTATCCGGTATTTACCAAACCGGTGACCGATAAGCCCGGAGTGATATCGACTTTTTTGCCATACACTAAAATTCCGTCATCACATGCAAACACACTCGTTACCGGGTGGACTTAAAAAGGGTTACCGCCAGCCAGTTGAGCTTTAACCATCAGGACATAAAACTCGACCAAGGGATAAAATAATGTGAATACTCACGAACGCGCTTTATGAATATGCATCTCGCTCGATTCCGGGCGCCAACATTGGAAAAGCTTACGAGCGAGATGTTCCCTGGAGAAAGAGAGCGCGCGAGCACTGGAAAATATTCCGAGCGCGCTCTGAGAGCGTGTGTGAGCATAAGCAACACGATGAAAAAACCTGTATTTTACGTCAGACATCGCGCGATTAGGGTTGATGATATCAATCGTGCGCAAGTGGTCGTGAGTGCGGTAGGGTGGTATCATTACAAAGGTAGATTGTTTATGAACTTTAAAAAACGAATTAATGTATTTCAAAAACATGCAAAATATGATTGAATTCATAAAAACATTTTTTTTCTAAAGTTAGCAATTTTCTGCGAAATCGGCCGTTTGCGACCATTTTTATTTTTAATAATTTTTTTTTTGGCTCAAACTTTGTGGGGGTCTTTTTTATGACCAAAGAAGCTATGATGTGTCATTGGTTCACCCATACAAGTCGCCTTACAATCCATACAACTGTCCATACACAAAATTGTATGTAAATTTTCAAACATTTGTAACTTTTGAGTGAATTTTCTGATCAATTTGGTGTCTTCGACAAAGTTGTAGATTGTTAAGGACTTTTGGGAAAAATCAGGAACACGGCAAAAAATTGCCGATTTTTAAATTAGTTTTTTTTCACACATCAGATCAGATTTTTTCACAATTTCCCAAAATAAGTATTTTTTGATTTTCGAGATTTTTTTATATGTTATAGGGAAAATTAACACGCAATTTTTTAGCCAAAGATAAGTATGGTCAAAAAATCTGCCACCGAGTTATAATTTTCTCTAATCTAACACTGCAACCGAGTTATAATTTTTTGAAAAAATTGTGATTTTTGAAAAAAAATCCATACAAAAAAAATTATTTATTTTTTTATGTAAAATTGAATGTGCAATCGAAAAGGACATTACAGATTTTTTAAAGAAGGTCTTCGTTTTCAAGGTATAGCCAACGAAAGTTTGATTTTAGCGAAATATTTGCAGTTTTTCGATATTTAAAAATAGTGACCATGAGTGACCATTTCTAACATTTTTTTTTAAGTTGAGAAAATTTGCTATAAAATAATCTAAGAGACAATAAAGATTGGACCTCTGGTTGCTGAGATATAGCGGCTTAAAGAAAAAGAAACAATAAAATTGATGTTTTTTAAGTGTTACCCAACCCACCATTTTCTAATGTCGATATCTCAGCAACTAATGGTCCGATTTTCAATGTTGAATGAAACATTCGTGAAATTTTCCAATCTTTTCGTAAACAATATTTGAAAAAAAAAACGAATCAGAAATGAATTTCAAAAGGGCGTTATATTTAATGTATGGCCCAAAAACATTGTTTTTAATCCTCTCCCGCCCATGGTTACTCCAGAGCACCAAAACTTTGAACTGAAATATCTCGGAACTGGCACAACTTTTCATGGAGCTACATGTTGCAGGTGTTCATGTAGCATGTAATTTAACATCTTCCCAAATTTCATCAAATTTGCTTAAACACAAGCTAATTTACAATGTGAAATGTAAACAAAAATGGGAAAATTTTCGGGAAATAAATAAGACCTGTTTTCGAAAGCCCGTAAAAATAACCAAACTCAAAATTTTATAAAACAAAATATAATTTACTATCATTTGTACCTTGTACAAGAGCACCTGTGAATAACATTGGGAGTTTGAACCGTTTTGAATGTTTTTCGACCTTTTTAATTTGGTGCACCAGAGCACAACCTGGGCATATGAGCAACTAAATATTCAGGAGCATTTTTTTTTAATGGAAGGAAAACCTTATTTTAATCAACACTTTAAACGTAAACACAAATCGGGTATTTATGAGAAAATAATTAAACACTATTTTTACAAGCTGGCATTGCCGACACGTAAACATTTTTGGTGAATTTGGGCTCTTCAAAAGAGTCCTTGGACACTGAATTTGAAAATTAGTGTACCATTGGGCAGTAGGAGAACTAAAAATTTGTGTAGGCTGATTTTGCAAAGTGCATTAAAATTAATAGTTTTGTTACAAATAAGTTTTAAAAAATCAACGCAAATAAAAAGCGAATTGATTGATTGTAATATGACAATAAACTAGTTATAGCATTTTTTAGAATATTGTACTTGTACTGCCCTTCTTCACATAATTGTCCCATGTCATTTTTGGTCGATTCTGATTTTTTTTTTCATTTTTAGGTATAGACGTTTACTTTTCGAAAAACATATAAAATCTAGTACTTTGTTCAGAAACTCATTAAAATCAACACCAAGTCTGTTTGTCCCATCGCTTAACTTCTACGCATAATTGTCCCACCAAGTATTTTCTTACACGAAATCATCAGTTTTACGAAGTATTGTGTTTTGTTTACCTGTTGTATAGCAAGAGGATAACAAATAAGGGTGATAAAGTGATAACGGGGGCGATTAGGGACACATAGGGCGAATACGAACCCTCGGTACAATTATGCGTAGAAACACAGAAATCGGTCGAAAAATTTCAATCTCGTTTTTCTCAGTTGCACATTTTTGAACATAGGACAATTATGCGTAAAACGGCAGTATACATTTGCAAGAAAAAGTAGGGAAACAGCATCTTATTCCAGCGTGCTTCTAATGTTACCATGTCAGCACTTTGACTTTCAATTACAGCTCATTATAAATTCGTTTTCAACTGAAATCGAGTGATAAATAGTTCAATAAGAAGTGAGCTAGAAAGTTTCTATCAAAAGTTTGCAAAATAAGTTGTTTAAAAAGTGAAAATCAGCAAGTTGGTGTTAGGAGCGAGTGCTTAACCTGCCAAAAAGCCCGTAGCCCCCACCCATAGGAGTTAGAGGGTTAATAATTACCAATTTTTACGCTAAACAAACAGATCTGGGCGTTGGCGATTAAAGCAAAAAAAAAAAACATTTAATTCAATCATTCTGAATTGAATCAAAAGAACTCCACATCCACCCCACCGATCCTGGTCACCACACTCCAGCACGTTCCGCTGCCCATGTCTGCGTGACCGGCACTTCTTCTCCTGGATATATCATTGAGTAATCTCCTCCCGCATGAGAGAATCGCTTTCTTCTCCCAAAAGTCTCCTTCTCTCCACGCAGAGAGCGAACCGTGAGAGGTCCGTCGGTCGCGCGTGCACAGCCGAAAATCCCCGCACGGACGCGCGTGCTTTCGGCCTAGGTGCTTAAAATTGTGACTCCACTCGCGGCTCGGCTTCCAGTCAGTTATCGACCGTGCACAGTGCAACCCCGTCACACGTAGATTCGTCGGCGTCAGAGCCGCGCTTCAGGAGGAAAACCCAGCGGCCAGCCACCTCTTCGGTTAGTGATTAGCGGGGATTTCGGAGTTTTTTTGTGGGGAGTTTCCGGGGTTCCGGGGTTGTCCTTGACCAGGGTGTAGATGTTCTCTCGCTCTTCTTGTAGATGGTGGTAGATGAGTTGGGGCCAGGGAAAGTGGTTGCAATCTCCGGTCTACGTGAGTTCAGTGATTCATGCAAGGTCAGACGGGTTGGTCTACGGGACTGGCTATCTTGAGATAAATTCCGAAAGGACGATTGGTTGCAAGTCTGACTTGGGAAGAAAAGTGTGATGGCGTGTGATATAAGTTTAATCGAAGAAGACAACGCGGCCGTCTGGCAGTGAGACAAAGTGGAACCCCCCAAAAGTCCCAGTCTATTTCTCTCTCTTTTTCTCCCGTCCCAAACACATGCACATGTACACTCTCTTTCGCTCCAAACCCCCCAAAAGAAACCAGACTGAATGAATTGATTTGAACGAGAAATCGATTTATTAAATTTATGTGATCCGTTGGGCTTTCGTTCGTAACCGCACGCTCGCTGGTCACGCGTTTTGACGTTTGGGGACCGACATTTGAACCGCGATACCGGTTTACGGGTCGCGCCGAGAAAGTGAGAGAGAGATAGAGACCGTGGCAGTGGGTCGCGTCAGTGCTTGAAGTGATAACCGACCGCCGCAGCGACTTCAACTCGGATTGGATAATCTCTCTAGCTTTTTTTGATTTTTTTCTTCTTTCCTCCACCGAAGCAAAGGGGCACCACCAGCACTAGCAGGCAGTGATTAAATCAATAAGCGTGGCCAAACACCATTAAGCGTGCGCCCCCCCTCTCGCCAGTGATATAATAGATCCAAGTTAAGCAACAGCAGTTAGCAAGTGTAACCAAAAAAAAAAAGGAAGAAAAAATAGCCTAACAAAATAGTGTAAGAGCAGCATCCAGCAGCAGCAGCAAGCAGCCACCAAAATGAACATCGAGATCACGCCAAACTACTCGTACATTTTCGACTTTGAAAATGAGTTCATCCACCAGGACACACGCGTCTGGATGGTCAAAAACTGGACCTACGTGTTCTACTACTGTGGCATCTACATGGCGGTGATCTTCGGCGGGCAGCATTTTATGCAAAACAGACCGAGGTAAGTGGAACGAAACGAACGAATACTTTGAGCCACACCTGGCTGGCTGGGGGCATATGGAGCCAAGTCCAATTCAAAACATGGTTCCGAAATTTGTTCGCATCAGTATCACCACCTAGCGTGGATGCCTGAAGTTACTACACTGTTAACTTTGAATATTAGACAAGATAATGTTGTATAACACACGCTACAGGTCACGCGCACTAATCTGATTTTGAACAAGTGGCATAATTTTTGAATTGACCGTTGCTACTGGTTTATTTTTGTTTTCAACTTACCCTAGCGTAAACGAGTTGCATACATTGTGTAAATATGTAAATACAGTCGTGCCTCGGTTTAGCACCGCATATAGGGGATGCAAAACCGAGGCGTGCATAACCGAGGCACAGAGCTTATGGGATTTTGGCTATATGGGAGACATTGGCTTTAATAGTACTAAAAATCATGCAAACATCAAAAAATTATAGTGTTTTGGAATCGGGATGATGTCAGCTATCCATTAAAATTGTTATTTCATGAAAGTTTTCACAAAAATAAGTATTTTTTTCTGTATTTCAAAAATGCATTTTTTTTTCTCTAAAGAAACCAAAAAATATATGGGTATCAAATGATCAGGTTTTTTTCATACATTTTGGATGTAATAACAACATTTTTAGAAAATACTCCAAATTTTCACAAAACTACGTCTTTTCGATAAAAATATTCAAAATTTAAATTTTTACAATATGAGTATCAAACGATCAGGATTTTTTCATACATTTCGAATGTAATAACAACATTTTTAGAAAATACTCAAAATTTTCACAAAACTACGTATTTTCGAAAAAATACTCAAAATTTCCGTTTTTAAAAAATGGGTATCAAACGATCGGGATTTTTTCAAACATTTCAAATGTAATAACAATATTTTTAGAAAATACCCAAAATTTTCACAAAACTACGTACTGTTGAAAAAATACTCAAAATTTCCGTTTTTAAAAAGTGGGTATCAAACGATCGGGATTTTTTCATACATTTCGAAAGTTATTGAAAAAATGAAAATACTCAAAATTTCACAAAACTACGTATCTTTGAAAAAAAAAACTATTTTAAAAACTGAAATTTTGAAAAGTTTTACAAAATACGTTGTTTTGTGAAAATTTTGAGTATTTTCAAAAAGTAACGTTATCACATTAGAAATGTATGAAAAAATCCCGATCGTTTGATACCCACATTGTAAAAACTGACATTTTGAGAAGTTTTTCAAAAATACGTAGTTTTGTGAAAATTTTCAGTATTTTCAAAAAAAAATGTTATAACATTCGAATTGTATGAAAAAATCTCGATCGTTTGATACCCACATTGTAAAAACGGAAATTTGAGTATTTTTTTGGGAAATACGTAGTTTTGTGAAAATTTTGAGTATTTTCAAAGAAAATTGTTATTACATTCGAAATGTAATCGTTTGATACCCACATTGTGAAATACGGAAATTTTGAGTATTTTTTTCGAAAATACGTAGTTTTGTAAAAAATCTGAGTATTTTCTGAAAATGTTGTTATTACATTCGAAATGTATGAAAAAATCCCGATCGTTTGATACCCATATTGTAAAAATTTAAATTTTGAATATTTTTATCGAAAAGACGTAGTTTTGTGAAAATTTGTAGTATTTTCTAAAAATGTTGTTATTACATCCAAAATGTATGAAAAAAACGTGATCATTTGATACCCATATTGCTAAAACAATATATTTTTGGATTCTTTAGAGAAAATAAATGAATTTTCGAAATACAGGAAAAATGCGTATTTTTGTGAAAATTTTCATGAATTAATAATTTTAATGGATAACTGACATCATCCCGATTCCAAAACACTATAATTTTTTGATGTTTGCATGATTTTTCATACGATTAAAGCCAATGTCTCCCATATAGCCAAAAACCCATAAGCTCTGTGCATCAGTTAAGCACTGGGCCGTGCTTAACCGAGGCAGCTGAACGGTGCAAAACCGGGGCAGTGCAAAACCGAGGCGTGCAAAACCGAGGCATGACTGTAGTCTCCTTAAATAGGGTTGGCGGTAATTGATATGAAAAATTACGTATGTTTATAAATTAAAATTTCTAAAATTCTTTGGGAGGGATAATGCGTGTTACAAGTTTTTCTTATCTTTCCGTAAAATAAATGTTTCGGTGTTTCTCAACAGATTGCCAGTTGGCCTGGCTTCAGCCCCAGTCAGACCTGGTGGCTTTTTTCGAGTCAAGATTTGTCTTATCCGTCGGGGAAGTGAACATTGGTTCAGACCTAATCTAGATCGTTAGCTTAGTCCAGGTGTAGGAGTCGTCCATGGGTCCTTCCTCGGTGGAGTCGCTGGTAGGCAGTTGGACTCACAATCCAAAGGTCATCAATTCGAATCCTATCGAGTGGAATGCATCAACCACCATACGGTAGATTAAGTAACGTTTTACCATTCGTTAACATGTTGAAGTAGTTATTGACAAGTTATTGATATACTGATTAAACATATTGACAATAAATCTGATGACCTAAATTTGTACACCTTTGTTTGACTGTTAACAGGCGAAAAAACAATCACTTAGGGGACTGGAAACTTTGCCGTTTTCAAGCAAACTTTTAAAATAATATCCGGCAATTTTGGGAAAGACCGGCTCCGTGGCTTAATGGTTACGGCTTCTGCCTCACAAGCAGAAGGTTCAGGGTTCAAATCCCGGTCGGTACCTTTGAAATTTGGAATCAGGAATTGGAACTTTGAATATGAACAAAAACGAAACAGAATCAGGTGGGATTCGAACTCACACCTTCGGATTGATGGTCTGGGACTCTAACCAGTCGGTCATCTGAAGGTTATAAAACATGTTGTAATCTTCTCATATTAATAAGCTCTGATCCCTGATTTGCCAACGTTGGCGAGCCGATTTTTTTTTTATTTGGCCACTGTTTGACGGATTTCTTGGCTGTATTTTGCAAGAGGAATCGGTCCACCGGTGGACAGATTTCTTTTCAGGAGGAAAACAATGCACAGAAAGCCGTCCACTGGGGAACCAGTTCTCTTGCCAATTTACAGCTATTCTTGAACGCCCAACTGTTGTAAGCCAACATCACGTGCATGATGAAATTACATGCTATTCCCCTTTACATTCATAATAAAATTATGCTGCAAAAGTATTCAAGAAAAAACGAACCGACTTACGGTAGTTGTACTGTATACTGTTTACAAACATTATACCAGGCTTTTTTGACGTTATACCACTGTGGCGTACACGGTCAGCAGCGAACGGGCAAAACAGGCAACAAATGGGAAATCAAAGTGAGACCAGGAAAAAAAATCGCTTTTGTTCGAGCTTGCCTCTATATGCTGGGGGGTTGCATAAGAAGTTTTGGGGACCTGATATGAGAGTGACAGGTTTTGGAGGTTCGGTTCCAGACCTTGAATGTGTTGGGTGGTTCTTTCGGGAAGGTTCTCCATAGGGCTTGCGTCCGGTTTCCCTTTGGATGTTGCATAAATTTTGACCGGTTTTCGCTCAGAAGATAACCATTATTTAACATTCCTTTTGATAATTTTGATTTTGGACTAGCAGAATTAACTTTGGAATTAGTTAACCCTCTACAGTCAACATTTTTTTCTAAATTCGAAATTTTTCTTCTTGATTTCGACTCGACTTAATTTTTAACCTTTGATGTGCAGTTTTTACCTTATTTTTTTCTACATCGTTCACCGGGGTGACATTGATAGGATTTCATTTTTTTTTTTGGAATACTTTCCTACTGTAAAGTTCTCAAGATTATGTACTGGGGTAGGCCACACGAGGTTCATACACTATTTTTGAAAAAAAAAAATATTTTTCAATTGTGTTTAAAAATTAGTTGCGTTGAAAATTCTTATTTTGAATTCCGGAGTGAAGTCAAATGTACCATCAATTTTGCCAAGAATTCGTTAAAACTAGTTTTATTTACAAAATTATCGATTCATATTGCATTTTAAACTGAATTCAGATTCAGATTTTTTTTACCATATCAGGTTGTTGAAAAATCGGTAAAGTTTAGATCGGTGAACCATTTTTCAAAATGAACAAAATTTTACCGAATTTCGGTTATACGATGAACAATGAACTTCATTACCTAATTTCGGTAAGTTTTTACCGAATTCGGTAATTTTCAGTTTACCGAACTTTTCAGCAGCTGAAAATTCGGTAAATTTTACCGAATTCGGTAAAAATATCTAAGTGTGACGGTGACAAAAATCAAAGAAAGTCTGAAAAGGCAAAAAAACATAATTTCTATGTTTTACTTAAGTAACACTGTCTTCAAAGGGAAGAAAAACAGTTTTAAACATATTTCAAAAATAAAATCTACAAGGGAATTCAGTTGATTGATAAGGGACCATCCATAAACCACGTGGACACTTTTTTGTGAATCTGTTACCCCTCCGCCTCGTGGACAATTGTCCATACAAAAAAAAACTTTTTTGTATGGATCGTGGACAATCGCCATACCCCCCCCCCCCCCCCCTAATATGTCCACGTGGTTTATGGATGGTCCCTAATACACACTTAGTTTTTTTTTACCGAATTCGGTAAAGTTTACCGAATTTTCAACTGCTGAACAGTTTAGTAAACTGAAAATTACCGAATTCGGTGATAACTTACCGAAATTCGGTAATGAAGTTCATTATTGTTCATCGTACAACTGGAACACGGTAAAATTTTGTTCATTTTGGCATATTTTTACCGATCTAAACTTTACCGATTTTTCAACTACCGAATTCGGTAAAAAAATCTAAGTGTGTAGAATTAACAAAAAAAAATCACTAGAAACAAACGATCATGTCAAAAATAATTTTTAATGACTGATTTTGTTTTGAAAATGTTTTTTTTTTATTAATTCATATCAATACTAAATTTAGTTATTATGTTTCCGTAGAAACACTCTTAGATTTTGTTTCCGAATTCAGGAGTTAAAAACCTTAATCAAAATCCTGCGTAATTAGTTCTAAAATTGTCTATCATAAACAAATTCGATCAAATTAAACCGAATTGAGTATTTTATCTCAACGACAGGTAAATAACTTGGGAACACCAAAATGTGGTATAACATGGCCTGTTATTAATAAGATAGTAAAATAACATGAATTAATTTAGTTCTACAATTATTAACCAATTTTTTAACTACGGCTAGTAAAGAACTTGAATGTTACATTACATTACCTCAAACCTCCTCAAACAAATTGTACATAAATTCCCGATTTCCTCTAACAAATTGTAGGTTTTCAATTATGACTTCGACCCTATTTATATGTTGGACGAATTTTAAGACCAACCGGATACCAAATCATGGTATTAATACCACGATGAGGTGTGCTTCAGATCTACCTTTGATATTTACCCCTGCTGGGGTCCAGGGAAGGTATTTGCCGATGGGCCTCCAAAAAGCTTTTTTAATTTATTTCCTTCCAGTTAAGGAATTAACTATAATCATGTATGGAGCACTTGTAGATATTTTACTAATGAACAACTTTGTAGAACATTGTTTTGTTCTAAACTGAATGCTGTTGACATTAGAGCGTAAACAAAAATCCCCTCACCATCGCGAGTGAGGGACGCCGATGGTGGCATTTTTAGACATTGTTTACGCTCTAGTGTCAACACAGCATTCAGTTTAGAACAAAACAATGTTCTACAAAATTGTTCGTTTGTACAAAATCTACAATTGCTTCATACATCATTATAGTGAATTCTGTAACTGGAAGGTAATAAATCAAACGAGGGCTTCGCGATGGTTTTTTGCCTTTTTTTTACGCATGAACTTCTCTAAAGTGACTTGGTATTTTTATATCCAAGATGGGGGCCAAATGGCGGTATTGAAAAAAAAATCAATTTTGAATTTAATAGGCAATCAACAAATCTGGAGTTTTTTTTGAAAAGGTCCTATAAACAAAATTTCATTTTTTTGCTTTTTGGGTGTTTTTAGAACCGCCTTGAGTCAGGGGTATTCAAAAACACCCAAAAAGCAAAAAATGAAAATTTTGTTGATAGGACCTTTTCAAAAAAAACTCCAGAAATCAAATTTGACTAAAATGGGGTCGCAGAACTTGAATTTGATGTTTAAAGCAAGAAAATAAAAAAAAACGATTTTTTTTCGGATAATTGAGGTTTCGGATAATCGAGTCTGGACTGTATTTGGGAATTGAATTCGAAGTTTTTTTTTTATAAAATATGTGTCCACATAGATATCACTTTGATATTTTTACAGATTTTTTTTATAAAGGACAATTTATAATAACAATAGACGGATCAGAAAAGCCTTTTTCATACCTCTCAATTTGTGTTCCATATTGTGCAAAATCTGATATTTTAGAAGTTCATCAACTACTTATAACAACTGCGTCAAGAGTCGGACCGGTTCCGCGTTTTCCCTCATAAAAAAACTCCAATGTTTAGACAGACACCATGTGTGTCTGTGCCGTCGTTAAACGCCATGACTGTTGGAAAAAAAACTTGTACGTAAAAATTAGCAGAGTTTGTCTTGTAATGACATATAACTGTGCGCAAACATCATCGCGCGCGCGCGCCCGCTCAACCTGTGAGAATTAATTCCAGACGACGGTCGTTAGAGCGATTCGTCGGGTCGGTTTGTCAACCAAAGGGAAGAAACGCTCGGATCAGCACGGAATAAAACCGCTTTTAATTACCGTCGCTATTGAGCGTTTTAGATCGCTTCTCTTTTTTTGTTTCATTCACAAAACGTGTCGACGATCTTCGCCGGCTCGAAACAATAGTTGAGGCGATCGTTAAAACGAAAGAGTCATCATGAGGCATGAGTTGGGCTGAGTGGCCGGTTTGTCTTGAGATTTTTTGGCTTTGCACTCGAAAGATCTCGATGCCGGAACGTGTCGGGTTGGTCTGTGCTGCACAAACAGGATCTCTGCAAGTGTAAACAACCTCTTTCAAAGTCAAAGTTGTCCCCACACTGGTTTGGGCGGTACCTCACTTTTGAGTTGTGGTCAAATGGTCGAATGCCTAATCCCTTCCGTCAGGTTTGGTTGACACTGTTGTCGTGACCTAAAGAGAGGTCAAGCTAAACTTGTTCATGTTGAACGCATATTATAAAACGTATCAATATTTATTCAATTTATCGGGAAACTTGGATCGTCACTCTCCAAACAGACAACAGTGTCACTTTACACGAAGCTCAATGTAGATTGATCCATTTGCATCAACAAACATTAGCCATGTTTTGTGTTGTTTGTTGTTGCACCACCAGGGGAAGAACATTTCGAAATCACATTTGTGTGATGATACTGAAACACGGAAAGTGTCCTCCCTTGCACGAGGGTAAAAACGAGGCCGGCACGTAATGCACTCCCACGCTTAAGAGCCGACCTCGGCGGAGCTGACCGTTGCACTTCCCGCTTCTCTATAGTCTAGTCCGGGCAGTACGTATAGTGAAAGGAAGTGACCAATTATGGACCCTCTGAACTGTGTGCACTGCTGCTGCTGCATTCAGCTAGATCGGAGAGCAGTGTAAACTGGTTATTGTTCTGTGCTCTATTTAAAAAAAATCAAAATTGTCTGAACAGGTCAAATAAATTAAGTTAAAAAGACATAACCAAATATACCCAGACTCTTTGGCGCCTCAAAAGTCCACCGCAAAGTCACGGAGACTATGCAAATCGAGTTACGGCTCATGGGTGCGGGGTTTTTTTCCGTTCCTCTGAGTAATCAAAAGTCTAGATCGCGTGACGGAGGTCATTCTTTTTCATGATTGCAAACTAGTTTTAAAAACTATTAACATATGGCACTTATTCATCAGTGAAATGGAACTCTGCAGATAAAGCTCTAGCCTTTTTACAGTTTAATAGCTCAAGGAAAACTTTCGTTAGAAGAAGAGGCAACCTTAAGATAAAATCATCAACGATGCCTGTCGAGCAACGATGCTATGGAAAGGACAAAGTCATCTTCTTTCTATACAAAATTAACTTTTGAGATTTGAAAAACTTAATGATTCATAACGCTAAATTGTCTCATCTTGCGTAATAACGAATGAAATGTTACATACTGGATCCGCATTGTAGCTATGCTGATTAAATATTATTTTTAAACCATTTCCACACATCGCTGGCTTTCAACACGCGTAATACCCAAAATCACTCTTGTACAGCTACCGCGTAATGGATCCACCGCGGTATGTGTCAACCAACGTACGCGCTCGCATAATCACGGTTTCACGGTCTGGGGCGCCCCGAGGTCACGCAATTAGAGAGATGAAAATAATTCGCCTTATACCGGCAGCATCATCGATCCAACCATTTCGTTAATTAAAACAGATCAACCCGGCTTGGCAGCATTTGGGCTGCAGATTGTGTGCCGAGGTCAACCGTCTTGGTCCACGGCTGCTGCGACGGGGTCAGAGTGAGAGCGACGATTTACGAAATTTGAACACCGCATTATCGAATTAAAGTTCGCGATGTTTCTGGCGGCTGTTGTTGTTGCGGAGGTGGGACACTAAATTGGACTCTTGTTGAATCGATTCAGCGGGAACAATTAGCGTAATTGGACGGTTCTATTTCGTGCAAGGATCGCCCCAAACATGGCGGTGTAAGACGCAGGGTTGCCAGGTTGCCAGATAAACCTGGGAATGCCAGATTTTTCAAGTGACAGCCAGAATAAAGATTCATCCTTCTCTGTGCCAGATAATGACAGTTTTTGCCAGATTTTTCAGATTATGCCCGTTTTGAACAACTTTTTGATTGAAATGAACGAATATAATTGAAAATCTAAAAATAAAGAATGTGATTTTCTTGAAGGAAATGTAAGTTCAACGTTTTTGAGGCCATAAAATCAGTTTAATCATCTGTATTCTACAAACTTTTGAATTAAATCACATCCTACCTTCACTTCACCATTCAGAAATGTCAAATTTTCGACTGCCAGATTTTTCCAGATTTTTATTCGATACTTTGCCAGATTTTTCAAATTTTGACCTGGTAACCCTGTAAGACGTGATATTCAGGGGTGTGACCCTCCAATCGAAATTGTTCGCAAATATATCGATAGTTTGCCGAGAGGCAATCGAACTTGACAACACTATCGAGACGTCATTCGACCGGACGTTTCTCGTTATTCTGTGCAAATATGTGTCATACAGATGGCCGGTGAGAACTGTAAAGTTCTATCTACGTAAGCGTGGAGGAGATGGTGAGACGTCGCTGAGTATGCAAAAACACTTCAAACGGTGCCATACCGAATGTGTGAATCTTTGGACAAACAATGGTCACATTTAATTTAACTGATATTTTCACAAAAAAATGTTATCAGACCATGTATAAAACAGTCCAGGGTGGCCACTCAAGTCGGGAAATCGGAAAAGTCGGGAAAAAGTCGGGAATTCGTCAAAAATCGGGAAAAAGTCGGGAATAAATTTAAATTTTCAATAAATTTGTATTATTTTTGTACAATTTTCAAATTAAATTCACTCAATTCTGCTTTAGCAACTTACTTTAAATTAAAAGTTCTTTTCACTATTTCTATATATTTGAGTATGGAAAAGCTGTTTAATACATTCTAAATCTTAATAAATATTGGATGCAGTTGACACAGATTTTCATAATATTTGTTTATGAATGGTTTTTGATTAATTTTTGTTTGATTTCTATTAATTTTTGTTTTTATCAACAAAGATAAAGTTAATGAAAACTAAAATAAAAATATAGCCTAATGTCCAGCTTAAAGTTATGATTCTATTTCATTTTGTCACATGGATTGAATATTTGAAAACAGATTTCAACTTGAGTTTGGCAATGGTTTTTATAAATATTTTTAATTGTTTAGCTAAATTTATTAAGTAATTTATAATATAGTTTTATCCGATTGATGCCCTTGAACTTTTTTGGTGAGTATGGGTGAATTGCCTATGAGACGCGGGTTCGATTCCCGCCTTATCCACTGAGCTTCTATCGGATGGTGAAGTAAAACGTCGGTCCCGGTTTCTCCTGTCTCGTCAGAGGCGCTGGAGCAGAAATCCCACGTTAGAGGAAGGCCATGCCCCGGGGGGCGTAGTGCCAATAGTTTCGTTTCGTTTTCGGGTGAATTGCCTTCTATAGATAAAGCTTGATTAGGCCGATGCAAAAATTTTTCAAAGTTTTTGTCCCTCGGTTCTGGCCGGGGTCGAGGGTGGGGGCAAAAAAAAACATAAATATTGAAATAACAAGCCATAGTTTCATCATTTGCATGGAAAAAGTGTTTTAAAATGCATTTTACACTAGTTCAGTTTTTCGCCACCATTAGTTTTCAAAAAATGTAAGATTTGACGAAATTAAAAATTTTAGCGAAAAAAAAAACATTTTGCGATACTAAACATCGACAAAAATTCAAAAGATTTTTAAATCAACCGAAACATGCTAAAAATGATTTTAAAAGCAGGGAAATGCATTTTAAATTGATTTCAGCTAATAGCACTAAAATTTTCATTGAAATTTTGAAGTTTTTTGAAAAAATATTTTTTTGCCCCCTGATTTATCGAATAAAATCCAAAATTGTTAAAACTTTTTTAACGTTTTGAAAACATGAAGAAAATATTGAAGTTGCAAAAAAAATAATCCAAGAAATTTTGAGTTATTGCACAATATCTTGAAAAATTAAATGAAATTTTAAATTCAGTTATCTTATACTTTTTGCCATTTCCAGTTGAAACGAAGAATCAAAAACTATACGTTTGCTAATTTCAAAAATAACAAAAAAGTTATAAGTATTGTTGAACTTTAGTTTTTTTTCAAGGACTAATTGTTCGTGTTTCTACTCTGAAATAAAATAATGAATTTCCATTTTTCAAGTATTTTCTTATTTGTTGTTCAGTGTTTGTGTTTACAAAAAATGCCAATAGTTGGATCTTTAAAAATAAATTTATGAATTTTTTCGGTGGTTAATATTGACTTTTCTTGTAGAGTTTTTTGTTTGAAATCATTCTTTAGATAAGAAATGCCTATTATTTGAGCTTTCTGGAAAAGCCGGGAAAATGTCGGGAATTTGAAAATGCGATTTGAGTGGTCACCCTGGTTTAAAACATGACTATGATTGAATTTTATTGGTTTCCGTGTGCGAAGTCATTATTTTGTAAACAATGTGTACTCCTGGGGAGAACCAAAGTTTGTTTACATCCGTAAGAAAAAAGTTTTCTTGATATAAAACATTAAAATTTATTTTCATTTATATCAATCGAAAGTTTGCAAGAAATGTTTTCACATGAAGGTAAAAGCAAATTATTATGTTCAATTATCGATTTTTTATGATTTTTTCAACATTGGCCGATCTGTAAACAGTTCCGAATATGAAGGATGACTGTACTGTCAATCTCGTTAGATAACCCTCTACAACCCAACCCCGCCTTTAGACGGGCTTCGATTTAAAAAATCGCCAAAAATCAATTTTTGATCTTTAAAAAGCATTGGAAAGAAGAACTCTTAAAATTTTAGAAAATTTATGGGTTGGAAGTTTTACTTGTTTAATGTGACTTTGCCAATGTTTTTAAAAATTTCATTTTTTGGGGGGTCAACTTTGGCTGTGTTTTTTACTAACATTTTTTATATTTTAAGTAAAAAGAAGAATGCAGTAATTTTTCTAGTGCCCCAGACTATGCCTCTACGCATTTATTTACAATTTAAATGATAATGGTGCCATTTAATAGCAAAAAATGTGAAAAACATTCAAAAAATTGAAAAAGTTACTGTAGAAACATGAAAAAATTAGATAGGCAAAATGTAATGATAGGAGGTGGTAGAGTAGGCCAAATACTACCAAAAACAAACATAAACTAAGCAAGATAAATGCAGATTAAAATACTAAAAATGAAACAACAAAAACATAAAACAAGAGAAGTAAAGTTTTTCGTAGAACAAAAGTTGCTCAAAATGACCTCCTGAACACGAGAAAAATAAAAAATTTCGAAAAAAAAATTTGGGCAGTAGAGGGTTAATTTGGCTTCCATCGTTCGGCTGAGTGGATTCAACGGAAGTCCCCAATCAATGCTTTTCCACCATTTCTCTCGCCAAGAAAATAGTTTTGCAAGCGTTCAGAATATCAATGAGACTGGGTCACGCAAGCTATGTGTACGTCGAGTATCGTTTGAGTTTACCTAAAGCATCAACATGCATTCTAATGCAAACAGGTATTTGTGGCTTTATGAATGAAACTGCGTTCGTTGGACTCCTTCTCGGATCACTTGCAGAAAGGTTCGCGCCAAAAGTTACGTCTCGACCAGCACCATGTGAGTAAACCGGTGTGTGTTAGTTCTATTAGATAATCTTCGCAACTAACAGCAAGCCGACGACGCCAATTGACTGAAACGCTCACTGTCTCGAGGGGGCGAAACTTGGCTCGGCTCGCGAAATGCTCTGTTGTACCGGCAAAACGAGCCGAATTACTTAATAGCTGTGCGAGTGCGAATGCCCGTTGGCTGCCCCGGAGGTCTTCCCGATTGGCCGCCTTCTAGCGCGGAGGAGAACGCCGATTAGGTCCCCTCCCCTCGGGCGATAACTTGCGTAAAATAGGTCGAAATAAGTCGTTCGTAGTAGTGGGGCACTATTGCTGGAATGTTGTTTGAGTGGTGACGTTTGATCGTTCTGGAATGATTTTTTTATGTAGTATCTTTAAGATCATGAACAACTTCGCCGGACTACAAAGCAGAGCATTCAGAATCTTTACAAGTTTAGTACATCAAATTGGGTCAAAGATTCTTACGGTATCTCCAACAGGAATGTTCCTCTTACCAACTGATCCATGGCGAAGAATTCCACCATTCAACCAACCTCTACTCAGGTCAGCCAGGTTCGCTCAGCTGATTACTTAATCTCCATTGACTTTCTCGCTCACACTCTCAGCAAACCGTTCGGTTCGTGTGTATTTTGCGAATTTATGCGAACGCAATTCAGTCGGCCAGGCTGCGATATGTTAAGGCGATTGACCTACTTTTTCCCAAAACCAACACCATACTCTACCCTACCCTGTGACCATCGGGCCGTCGTCGTTGAGCCACCGCACGACCAACAACCGTTCAAAGGTGGTATAGTGCTAGGTGTAATTGGTAGCAAGACGCGGAGTTGGCCGGGAGGTCCCAACTCGGTAAAAGCTCGAACCATTATTGCACAGAGTACGAGAGACTCGCAGAAACGAAGCTAGCGAAATAAGCTTATGTAGACATCGCGAATCGTTTCGGAGGAGCTCGGAGCGAAGAAGCGAATTGCCAATAGGACCCCTTGAACGGGTGTTAATTTTGACATTGTCTGGCGGGCTAACAATCGATACGATTCAGGCGGGTGAATCACACTCAAACAAGCGCGGAGCGATTCACAATAACACACTCACGAATACACGTTTAAAAGTTGAGGTGGAAGAAGAAGAAGACGAAGAAGAAGTTTGCCAACATGTGCCGTGTGTTATTTGCGAAAATATTTGATGCACGGCTTGGCTCCGGTTGCTTTTCCATTTCGTTTGCGTATGTTTTAATTTCGATTTCTACACATCAAGCAAGTTTGTTTGGCTGTGATGGAACTCACTTTGGGTTTTGATGGTCATTGGAGTATTGGAACGGCATGCCAAGTAATATGAGACGTCAAAAAATTTGGCGATTTTCGTATGGTATGCTGTTTGTCTTTTGTCAAGCGCAACACTTCTTTTTTATAAACACTTTTCTGGGTTTACATACTATCCGAACCATCTTTTCCGTAATTTAACTTATTTAAATTCTTTTCCAGAAAAAAACCCTGTAAAATACGAATCGAGCCGGATCATCCAAGTAATCTATTTCTTGAAATGTACATAGAGCGTCCAATTTCCCGGGAAATCCCGGGAATTCCCGGGAAAATTTAAATTTATTGAAAATTGTTATTAAGTTGGTTTTAATTAATATTATGCAACAAAATTGTGTAGGACATCAACATTAATGGTTTAAATAAGTGTGAAGATCAATTAGAAGCTTGACTTCATGTAAAAAATCATTCGACTACAAGTAAATGTATTTTGGTATTTTTTGATGAGAAATATTTTTTACTGTGAGTAAAATTAATCCATAATCCACAATCATAAAATTGCATAATCCACAATCATAACATGCAGAAATTATGTTTTTCATGACAAATACTGGGGCCAGCTCTTGAACAAATCTTGACTTTTTTTTGATAAGGTCCTATAAACAAATGTAAACATTGAGTGTATCCCGCTTACTCCGATGGACTTTGACATAAGGTGTGAAAGGGATACACTCAATGTTTACATTTGTTTATAGGACCTTATCAAATAAAAGTCAAGAAATGGTAAAGCTTTTTAGTTTTGGTTTTACTCCAAACAACCCAATGTTTTCAAATATTTGAAGCAAGCTTTGAATATATTTTTGCATTTTATTAGAACAAACAAAAGAAAGGAATTTTTCAATGATTTTTTTTTTGTATTTATTATTCAACATGATTTAAGTTATACGATAAATTAACATCATTCCACAAAAAGTCTTCTTTTTCACATTTAACCCTCTAACACATAGTTGCACCAGTGCTCCATAGTTCTTTTACTTCAAATTGTAATTTCAACCAATTGAATTAATTCTCTTTGCACAAATTCGATTTTCATCTCATTTGATCATGGTAAACAAAAACGTAAAAAAATCTCATTTTTTATTTGGAGGTAAGGAGTTAATATTGTTTTGATGAAATAACATCAATCTGTTAAAAGCTTACCTAATTGTAATACTTTAATACTCATTAAGCAAGATCTATTCCCAGTTGCGAGTTGCTTTGGAGAATTTGAACGGTTCGCGTCGCGGTAAACAAGCCGGATTTTCGTTGCCGTTTCCGTCTCTGTTTCCCCCCCGATTGTGTGTGTATTTCGACCCGGGTTATTTCGGGATGTTTGACAGTTGCTTTGGAGAATTTGAACGGTTCGCGTCGCGGTAAACAAGCCGGATTTTCGTTGCCGTTTCCGTCTTTGTTTCCCCCCCGATTGTGTGTGTATTTCGACCCGGGTGATTTCGGGATGTTTGACAGTTGCTTTGGAGAATTTGAACGGTTCGCGTCGCGGTAAACAAGCCGGATTTTCGTTGCCGTTTCCGTCTTTGTTTCCCCCCCGATTGTGTGTGTATTTCGACCCGGGTGATTTCGGGATGTTTGACAGTTGCTTTGGAGAATTTGAACGGTTCGCGTCGCGGTAAACAAGCCGGATTTTCGTTGCCGTTTCCGTCTTTGTTTCCCCCCCGATTGTGTGTGTATTTCGACCCGGGTGATTTCGGGATGTTTGACAGTTGCTTTGGAGAATTTGAACGGTTCGCGTCGCGGTAAACAAGCCGGATTTTCGTTGCCGTTTCCGTCTTTGTTTCCCCCCCGATTGTGTGTGTATTTCGACCCGGGTGATTTCGGGATGTTTGACAGTTGCTTTGGAGAATTTGAACGGTTCGCGTCGCGGTAAACAAGCCGGATTTTCGTTGCCGTTTCCGTCTTTGTTTCCCCCCCGATTGTGTGTGTATTTCGACCCGGGTGATTTCGGGATGTTTGACAGTTGCTTTGAAGAATTTGAACGGTTCGCGTCGCGGTAAACAAGCCGGATTTTCGTTGCCGTTTCCGTCTTTGTTTCCCCCCCGATTGTGTGTGTATTTCGACCCGGGTGATTTCGGGATGTTTGACAGTTGCTTTGGAGAATTTGAACGGTTCGCGTCGCGGTAAACAAGCTTGATTTTCGTTGCCGTTTCCGTCTCTGTTAAACAACCCCCCCCCCCCCCCCCCCCGATTGTGGGTGTATTTCAATGCGATGTTTGACAGTTGCTTTGGAGAATTTGAACGGTTCGCGTCGCGGTCAGCAAGCCGGATTTTCGTTGCCGTTTCCGTCTTTTTTCCCCCCGATTGTGTGTGTTTTTCGGTCCGAGCGGTTTCGCGTTTTCGCATTTTATTTGGTTTTATCTTTCCACAGCCGGCTGTCTAAGATTGAATCATTTATGCTAAACTCAACACCAAATAACCGGGAATAATCTCATCCGCATCCTTCGACTGTTTGCCTTGAGAATGCATAATACATCACATCATTAAACAAAATTTATTGATTATTGGGTCGCATCATCATCCTTTATGATGAATCCTGGCCATTACCCTTTCTCACTAACAAAATCCCAAGTAGAAGTAGTTTTCCGGCACACGTGGGGGTGTGGATATCGTATAGAACCCACCCTTTGTAGCAACCTGTGCTAACTAACATTCCCGTCCCAATCCCCCCGAGATCTACAAACTGACATGGCGGGCGCCGTTGGTGGCCAATGACTGTAACCTATTTGCTTCAGATCTAGTTTTAATGATCATGATGTTTTATCTTTTCAACGCATTCATACATGCTGTTGATAAGGGAAACTCCATTAGATCGTTTAAGCGTATGGTCGGTTGTATTGATAGGATATTACGGTCCTGTTCAGCAACGGAGAAGGACAACCATGGGTGGTCTCTCATGCTCATGCTCATGCTCATGCTCATTAAGCAAGATCTATTCCCAGTTGCTTAATATTATCAGAAATAATTCTGATATCATAATTTCTGATAATCAGATTATTTATATATAAACCAAACAATACATTTAATTGAACAAAATCATGTCGAGTTTGTTCATTTATTATTTTTTCAGGGCATTTTCAAAAAATAGTTCCAAAAATTTAAGAAAATGTATACTTCCGCTTGAATTTCGGGATTTCCCGGGAAATTTACAAATTTCCCGGGAAACGGGAAATATTTTTTTTCGGGAAATCCCGGGATTTCCCGGGAAAGTTTTTCCCGGGACGGGAAATTGGACGCTCTAAATGTACAGATCTGGAATGATTTTTGACTAGATCCTATAAAAAAAATTGAGTGAAGGCGAGCTCTCACCTTATGTTAATGTCCATTGGAGCGGGCTATTTACTGTCTGCTAAACAGCGAACTTTCTAAGAAACATTTTTCGTAGAAATTCTTTTGAAAACTAGTGTCGTAAAATCAACATGGCGGACCTTCCCGTTTTAATGTTAACATTTTTTATAGGACCTAATAAAAAAAGGCCAAAGATGTGGAATAATTACAGGGTGGCCACTCAAATTCCGATTTCAATTGTCCGACTTTTCCGGATAGTCAAATAACAGGCATTTCTTGCCCAAAAACGATTGCAAATCAAAAACTGTTTAAAAAAAGATTACATCATTTCCTTACAAAATTGTGAACAAAAAAATCCCACTATAGACAGAATTTTAAATAGAAAAAGAGAAAAAAGTATGAAAAAAATAACAAAATCATTATTTAAAAAAAACCATGAGAAAGTTTTTTTTTATGTAGCATTGAATAGAATGGCAGAAAGTTCAAAACAACCAAATTTTAAATTTTATTCCTAATTTGTTGTTCAAAATCTTTAAACATGGTGAAAGTTTAATTCTTTCAAAACAAATCTTTTTGATTTTATTTTTTGGATTCCTATATTTAATTTAAAAAAATCGTTGGCGGTCAGTTTAAAATATTTTCAATGTTATTTAAAGATTTCTTAAGAATTCTCGTGTTATGCAACATTTTTGAAGAGAGAAAATCTTCAAAAATAAAAAAACGATTGGATTTTATTTAATGGCAAAGTTTTTCTTATAATTAAAATCAACCTTTATCTAAATTTGTTTTACTCGTACTTAAATATTAATAAGTTTACCGGAACCAATAATTTTGGAACAACATATTTGTAATTTATTAATAGGGGAAGGTGGGGCAAGTGTAACAAGCTAAAGAAATGCTCGTTAAACATCATTAAAAACATAATCATTTGATAATCTTCTTAATCCAGGTTTTGACTAAGATTTTGATAGAACAAGCTTCTAAAACATCCTGTTTTGATTTATAAAAAAATGATTTTAAAATAATTGATTTTCCGTGCTTTCTACTTAACTAGTGGGACAAGACGAACATCCCGTTGGGGCAAGAGGAACAATTTATGGAACAACATATTAATTTGTTAACAATTGAAATGTTATCACTTAGACACATCAGATTAGAATGTATGTATTATGAAATGTATTATGAATGTATGTGCGTTACTTTAATTTTAAGATGAAATAATAATATTTTACTAATATTTTGATCGTTGTTACGAAAAACAAAAATTACTTAGATGATAAATAGAATATTTTCATAATATCACTATATTTTGTATGGACAATTTCCCGTGGCGTTTACGTCGTTTTGGCGGATTTGTGGTTGTAGAATTAATTAATTGCATTGCTAGTAACAATTCCTCATATTGGAAATATTGGAAAATGTAAGAACAACGATAGTACGAGCGATTGTTCCTCTTGTCCCATATGGTCGTCTTGCCCCACTTTCCTCTATATTCAATTTAACATTGTTTGCCAAAATAAGGATGAAAGATTCTGAATATTCTAAGCAATGTGACAAAATAAATAGAGTAATAAAATTATGCTGATCTTAATTGTAGAAATTAAGCTCTATTTCGAATTGAATTTGAACAGTTGCTCTTATTTTTGGTCATGATATTTTTCAGAGACAAAAATATTTTTAATAGGGATTTGCATAATTTTTATTTACATTGAAAAGTTCAAAAAAGAGCGAGTTGTGGCGCTATAACCATGGCAAATGTCTCATCCCAGAGGGTCCCGGAGCATCAAAACTTCTTAGCATGGTGCTCCCAACGATTAATTGCCTAAACAAACATAAACGTGAGCGGGGGATCCCCACGTTTCTTCCTCCCCTGTAGATTCAGAAATGTATTGTTGTTCGAACACTCGTGCTCAAACTCAATGCAATTCAACGAATCATCTTTGCGGTGAACTTTACGCAGTTGGCCTGGCCGCTTTAACGTTTGTGATGTTTCAATGCAATCTAATGCAATGGGGCACTGCAATTGTTAATAATGACAAGAGGATGCTAGGCGTTAATCAACCTAAGGCATTTTCCAGGATGCCCTCGAAAGACTGGCTGCGCTAGGGTTAGATTAGTTAAGATTAGACATTGAAAAGTTCAAAAAATATCAAAAAAGTTTATTTTATACGTGGCTCTTTTGTGTCTGGAAAAAACCACGATCAATACAAAAAGTTGAAATGGAGAAATAGCCATGCAGGGGGTCGAAAATTTCAAATTTAAAGGCAACGAGGTTTATGCACGGTCTATTATCAATACCTACAGCGTTGCGAAGACACTTAATCGATCAGAAATTTCCTTTGTAAGATGCAGTATTTTTTACGTTTTTTTTCATGCCCATTTTGTATGACCATCTCGCAAAATCGAATAAAGTGTTTTATTGTTAAAATAAAGATTTTGGTTTACATTGTTTTGTTTACAATCTCACTTTAAGGATATTTGAATGTAAACAGCGCCACTTAATGATAAAATCGTATAAAAACAAGTTTTTCCATACATTTTTACGATATTTCTAATACAAACTTCGAGTATCAATGGGAAAATGTTGTAAAATTAATGTATATTCTTCCATCACTTTTCACCGGTATCAATTCGCACCCTCAATCGATACATCCGGTTCAAAACCCATTCGACACACTTTAAACCCTATAATCGACGACCTTTTGTCTTCCCCCGAAAATTAAATCAGTTCATGTCGCCCTTTAAACCCGCACCCGTCGCCAGCATGCTTTCCAATTAAACGCAGGCACTAACGTAACGTGATTAGCAATTTGATTAGCTCCATTGTGCCAGGTTCTGTCAGCCGGGAGTGGCTAGCGAGACTTGCACGTTTGCTGACGCATACACTCCCGGGGAGAACCCAACTCCCAAAGCCGCCGACGAGCTTGGTACCGTCTCGCCGGGTCCCTGTACCGGCGGTGACATGGAGCGCGAAAAAAGGGATTTGTTGAACTAGCACGGAGGGAAATCCTGCTACTTTTTTCCGTTAAATCAAGAAATCATATCGAGAGTTTTTTTTGATTAGGTCCTATAAACATATGAAAGACAATAGTTTATTGGTCCTTTTCAAAAAAAAAACTCTAGATATTGTCCAGAATCGAAAATTTTAATAATCGTTAAGACTTGCTTTCAACAACACCGCCAAGATTTCTTTCCGTGCCCGCTCGGTGCAACTCCCTTGAAAGTGAACCGGCTTCGACCTATACCAAGACTTGCAGAAAGAACCGAAAAAAAAATCGAACAGACGAAACGAGAGCCTTCGGCGGCACACCGCACACCGGTTCGTTGACAGCGCAAGAAGCAGGAAGTAGTCGCCTGATGGCAGCGAAAGGGACATTCCCTTCGCTCCGTGGATGTGTTTTCAAGAGAAGCCGGGTTGCGCGCGCATTTTTCTCTTTAACTCTTCGCTGCTGCACTTGTATGCGTGCGGCAGTTTCTCAATGTCAATTTTATGAACGGAATCGCGTGAATATCCCGGAGAACCCCAGAGAGCGAGTAATCGAGAGAATGAAAGTATTTTCAGGAAGCACATGGTCGCTCTTTCTGGGAAATTCCAAGCAAGTTCTCCGGAAAAAGTCGCGTGACTGTGTGTCTCTCTCTCCTGGCAACCATTCTTCTCAAATCGGAATGAGATGTGATCTCGTGCTGTTTAGCCCTTCACCTTCCACGAGCGATTGTTCCCCAAATTCCTCCAAATTGTCAATCTTTCGTGAACTGGTTCAATCCGTTTCCGATTGATGCCGTGCTATCTCGCGTGACCGCCCAAATTCACGCCCCTCTAATCCCGTAACCCTAACGGCCGTCGTCAGAGCGATAGTTTTCAAGGCCACCATCATCAGCATCTCGCGCTGAGCACACAAACACACACACATGTGCCACCGTGATATAGCGTGCTGGACTGGATTGTTGGTTGTTGGGGGACAGCAGAGTACAGCAACGTGAGTGGAGATCATCAGCTTTCTCCTCCCCCCGTTTCATGTACACCACCTCATCATAGCTGCCGGTTGATTGGGGGAGGCTTTTGGGAGGAGGTGGTGGGATGAGGCACATTTTATCTCCATTCAAGATAAAAACTCGTGGACGTCAGGTGTTCTTTGCCGGTGTCCGGTTGGCGGACAGTAGATCTGAATGTGCGATTAAATGGATGTGAGACCAACACATGGATGAGTTTATCAATCGTCCACTTTATATACAAGAAATTTAGGAAATTTAATAAAATTTCTATAATTTTTTAATAATTTCTATGAATCGAGCCCGAGACTTTTGACATATCGTCAGCTGTGTGTTATCTTGTGACATAGACCATTTTGGTCGAAAACGAGTTAATTATGACGTTTTGCTATACTTAACAAACACTACAAGATGCTTTAACCCGATTTTGGATACTCGCTTCCGTTTCCCGGATATCGCAATACACACTTGTGACATAGACCAATTTATCATCAAAATGATCGTGCACACTTGTGACACGTCATACATGTTGTTGGAAAATGTGGAAAAATTTTCTTGTTTTTCACAAATTTATGATGATACACACTTTCTAAAAGCAATGCAATCTTTTGTTTTTAAAAATAAACTGATTAAGTCGATTAAACCATTGATTTGAGCTTATTTTAGTTTGTATGGGAATTCTGTGCACACTTGTGACACGTAGTACAATTTTACTTTCGAAACACACTTGTGACACGTGATTTTCAGATTTTTGATTACATGATTTACTGTATCTTTTAACTGGTGTAACCAAATTACCAAACCAAACCAAATTAAACTTGGAGCGTTTGTTAAACGATAGTATACGAACCGATTGCTTCAAAAATGTTGGCTGTATCTCTCATAGTTTTGAAAATATTTATCATCAAACTTTAAAAATCGATTTTCTCGAAAAGTACTAAATGGTCGTTGTCACAAGATAGCACACAGCTGACGATATCTAATCTTTGCCTATACGGTATCGTCTATCTCAATAGTTTGGCCATTGGTCACTTGCCAATATACGAACACAAGTGTGTGAGTTTGCGTTTGAGAGAATTATTCTCTCGCAAAAAATACCTATATTCGGTGAGTTTTTTTTTTTTTTGCTGTCTGTGTGTAAAACGTTGATTAACTATTTTACCATAAGTTACCACTAGGGGAATACAATAACAATAACTAAAGAGATTTTTGCAAAAAACAATAAAAATTTTATGAAAATTTAAATAACAAGCCATAGTCTCAACATTTGAATGCAAAAAGTGTTTTAAAATGCATTTTATACTAGTTCGGTTGTTTTGCAAACATAAGTTTTCAAAATATGAAAGATTTGACGAAAATCAGATTTTAGCGGAAAAACCCATTATGCGAGTATAAACATCGATTTTTTAAAATTCATTTGTTTTTTTTAATTAGTCCATACATGATAAAAATGATTCTTAACGGAGGGGAATGCGTTTTAAATTGATTCCAGCTTATTGCACTTAAAAATTTGGGAGACAAAAATTTGTGAAAGCTTTATAGTATATAATTACATACGAAATTTTATATAAAGCAGATTCAATTTCGCAAAATTATGTGGAAAAGGGATTTCATCCAAATTTTATCTCGTAATCTACGCCTTCTATGACCAAATTTAGAGAAAGCATCTGAGCAAACCACCTTCAAGACCCATTTTTTTAAAAGTGGCAATCAAGGTTCAGTTTAAGTTGAGTTTGAATTTCAGTGGTATTTTTCGTTAATTCGAGATATATCAATTTGGAAATCTCGAGTGAGTTTTCAAAAAGCCGTAAGAGCCACCGTGACCTCCGGCACTTATTTTCGGTTTTTTCCTAATTGAAACAATATTTCATTTGTTTTAAATTTAGGGCACTTGATGGATGTGTAGATGAAAAATCTGAAGCATTTTTGAAATTAGTTTTGGGTAAATAGGTCGAATACCGATGCAAAAAGGGCTTTGTTTACCAATGGCTCTTACGTCCTTTTGAAAACTAATCCGAGAAATGTATTTTTTTAAGGTTAAAGTGTTTGGGGCCAACCTAACGAAATTCGAAAATTACCCAACTATATGTTCTTCCTTATAATTATGTCCGCTGAATATGCCCTCAGATTTTTGATCATATTTCGGGTTTCTTTGTAAATTTATCATATGAAAATGCATCTTTTCTACCATAAAAAAGCTGTAACTTTTGACTTTTAAATTCAAATTGACTTAAAAAAAATGTTTGTTTTTTTAGAGCTCTAAAAATGCCTCGAACATCTCATCTTTTCTCTAAAACTTTACCCTGATTTGATACGTTCAACAATTTTTTTTCAAATTTTACTTAGATACTTTTTCTAAATTTGGTCGTAGAAGGAATAACAACTTTTTAGAAGACTGAAAAAAAAATCACAAGAATATTCCTGAAAAAAAAAGATTTTTGTATACACTCTCATTGCGAACCACCCTTATTTTCAAACAAGCCAAATGTTGCCCCTTCCCATTTGCAACAACTCTTCTCAAGACACCAATAATGCTTCAGAACGATCAGTTTTCGGAAAATCAATTTTCCAATTAGTGTTGCGATCTGGACCGTAGTGCAATGATGTTTTCGTTAAAAAATTGAAGTCGTTCATCTTTACCCTTTACTGCCCAAATATTTTTGTCGAGTGTTATTTTGAGCAACTTTTGTTCTGTAAAATATGTTTTTTTTTTGTTTTTATTCTTTTAAGTGAGGAAACTTATTTTTTACAAGTACAGTGGAACATTGTCCAAAGTTTCGGACGATGCAGTCTATAAGTTTATTTTCCTATTCAAATTAATTTTCAAAGAAGAAAAAGACGCTTTGTGATTATGAAAACAATCCCGTTTGCAAAATTGTCGTAATTGTGATTAATTAATCTAATCTTATCATATACAAACGCAGCCAGTACGATGTAAGCATGCTTAGAAGTCATGTGATTAGATTAAACCTCAAGCACTTTTGTCATTACTAATAATTGCAGTACATCCGAGAACACTCGAAAATGTATTACAAAAAATAAAGCGGCCAGCCCTACTGCGATGTGTTTACCGAAGAGAGGATTCTGAGAACGGATCACATTTTACAAAATCTATAGGGAAGGAAGGATGCGTGGACATACCGTACCAAACGCTCTTTCGTAATTATGACTAACTAAATTTTAAAACTTATCAAAAGTTGGTGGCGGATGGCGGTGTTCTACTGTTACACAATTTGTAAACTCATGTTACAACAATTTACATTTAAGATTTCTTATTTAAACAAATAAACAAATATTTTTTTTAAGTTTGCAACTAACTAGGCAAAAGTCATGACGTACAAACAACACAAATGTATCATAATTTTTTGGTACATTCCTGAAAGAAACATATGACAAAACTCGCCGCACGCTGGAATCGCTGATGTCATACACGGCACAAGCCTACGCAAAACAGCTCAGCCGAGGCAAAATATTGCATAATTCATAATGAAGATTAAGCATTCACACATACACTCATTCCCATCGTCACCACATTCCTGTCCCAATCTTGATGTCGTTGTCTCTTCATCTGACGATGGGCCCAACATGGCTCTACCTACCTACATAATCAAATCCAAAGCTCAAAGCCCATGGCCAAGTGGACCACTCCGGGGAGGGAAAAGAAAGTGTGAAACGGAATCGACCTTGAAAATTGAACAACATCCACCCCGTTTTCCTCCCCTCGCAGAGCGCTTTTCGGGCCCATCCACCCACGTGGACAAACTATTCCGAGAGTGGAATTTCCTTTCGTCATTTATTCATGCTTTTCCCCTGCCATTCCCCTCAATCACGACTTGTCGTCGTCCCCGTTCGGCCGAGAGTTGTCTCCGTCATTTCCGTTTATTTGTGCATGAGCTTTTGGGAGCCCATCGACGACGACGCTTTGGGAAGAGGGGGTTGATGGGGAGTTGGACGACCGGCGCGGAAAAATCGATGCTCATTCCATAGAGCGTGCTTTAGCGACGGACAAACGGCGACACTCGACTTTTCCTGATAAGGGGGCTCCCCACTTGGGTTGAGTTGGACTGAACAGAACGCTATGGCTGGCCGACACACGAGAATTTGATACTGCTGCATATTTTTGTGTGGCACGACGACTAAGTCACACGACATCAAAGTCGAGCCGGAATGGAATGCAGGGGTGTGCGAATTTTAGTTAAATTTTAGTTTAAAATTTGAAGTATTCCAAAATATGCTTATGTTATTAATAAAAAGCCCTACGTTAAGAAAAAACGTTAGCTACCCCCCTTTAAAAATCGGTCCAAAAAATCAAGGAGCAAAAAAAATCTTCAAAAATAATCAAATTTTACCGGAATTGTGAATATAATCAGTTTGAAACATTTTAGAATGCATTCCCCTGTGCTTATTAACATTTTTAACATGTTTAAGATTGTTCAAAAATATTTTCAATTTTTTTGAAATTCGGTTGCACAGTGCTGCAAAAATCAGTTTTAAAATTCTATAAATTATACATTCAAGAGGCGAAATGGTGTAATAACAAATCAATATAATTTTTTTCCGCAAAAAAAAAGAAAACTTCAAAAAAGTTAGCAGAAGAAATAATTTTCAAATTATATTTTTTTAATTATTCAAATTGAATTGAAGAATAGCTTCAATTTATAGTTTTTTTTTTAAGATTCAACATAGATTTAAAAGTCGTAAATAAATTGTAGTAAATCTAAATGATCTCCATTGCACAGCGATTAGACTCACAGGTCATAAGTCTGTCATTACAAGCAACGACACCGTTAATCGTCGATTACCGGAGAACCAATTAGTAATCGTCCCGAACCGGCAAGTTGACAATTTAATTTTACACACACAGCTCGTTGACAGCTCCTCGGGGTTCGTTACGGTCAGTACTCGAGTTCGGTTCACAGAGCGATCAAACCTTTGAACCTTTTCGATTATTTATTCATTGCCCGGCATTTGAGTGCCGAGGAGGAGCGACAAAAAAAACGGGAGGGAAGTGAGAAAACTCCGGTCAACCTTTTTTTTCCCTCCCATTAATGTTTTATGCATACGTAATCACACGTGGACGCCCTCTCAGGTGGGTGCGCACCAGCCCAGCACACACGCGTTTGTCGAACCTAAAGGTGAGCTATGGCCGCCTGGAGAAGGATTCGGGTTAATTGCCTCAATTTGCGAAGCGCGATTAACCACTTGTGACCCGTTGTTGATGTTTACGTAGCACTTTTCTTTTTTTGGTGGACGGCGTTCAAAGTTGATTGCCATGCTAATTGAAGTGGAATGCAAAATTAATGCGGAAGCTTAATGCAAATACCTTTTGGAGGTGATTTTGAATGTCACAGGAGTTGAACGACACCGATAAAAAGGAATAAAACAATACAATATATGAAGTCTATTTTTTTTTTTCATTGCAGCATGCTAAACTAGGGTGAAGTAACCTAATCGTGATAAGTTTTACATATTTAACACTTTGTAATGGTTTTATATCTAAAGCAAACCTTTGATAGTTCTTTGTTAAGAATCCAAGTTTCGATGCATTTCGTGCACTCAAACTATTAATAAACATGAGAGCTGTGCATCCGATAAAACTAAGCCAATCACAACTAAGCTAAAACAAAACGCATCAGCGATTCCAGCAAGTGAGTTCTACTAAACAACCAAAATAACCCGCAC
This sequence comes from Culex pipiens pallens, assembly GCF_016801865.2. Taxonomy (NCBI): domain Eukaryota; kingdom Metazoa; phylum Arthropoda; class Insecta; order Diptera; family Culicidae; genus Culex; species Culex pipiens. The sequence goes on along the minus strand of NC_068939.1, from coordinate 66,088,415 downwards.
GCAAACGGTTACAATCTGATGTGTGTGTTATTACGGAAAGTGCGTTTGATGGCGAGAAGCTTTTCATTGTTGCTGCTGCTCCACAACTTATTCAAGCGCGTGTTGATCAATCTGAACCGTACAGTGCTAGTCCATTTCGGTCAGCATTGAGGTGTCATGAAATTGCTTTTAGCGCACTCTCATCGTCGGGGTCATGTGCTTGCTTGGGCAACCGATTTGTCATGAAATATATTGCTGTAATTATTTTGAAATGATTTCAATTCTGATGGGCTGAACGTTCCTCAGCATGTCATTTGTTATTTCTTGGTGTCTCTGGCAGAGTAATATTTAAAAAAAAACACACACAAATTAAAAAAAATCCCTTTTTTTGTTTGCTTGAATTGAAGCATAGGTTATATAAATTTATTTTTATTGCTGTCATGTTTCGTGGACGAATTTGTTTTGCCATGGTCAAGGATGCGAAAATCAATCAGGTGCTCATTGTTGTGGTAATCCACTTATGTTTATTTTTATGTTATTCGAAGCATTTGAAGCAACGATAAGATTTTCGTTATCGTTGGGACGACATTTTATTATTTTTTTTTTTTTGAGATGTGACATATTTTTTTAAAACAGTAAAATTTTCATATTTTGCTATATGTGTTCAACGAAACCAAATTTTGGAAATCTCCTCTAATCCAGGCAAATTATTAAATTTGAATTTAAGGGGTTACATATATGTAAATCAGCAAAAATGTCAGAGGTTGGTTTTAGCACACACTTAAACTTTTTTTAAATCTGTTTTCAGGGCAATAAAATATACATTTTCATCTGTTATCAAAACAAATTTGAAGACATTTGGATGTATCATTGCCGAGATATATATTTGAAGTTAGAAGTTTCAAAAAACGGGTGCCACGATATCTCAACACTGCCTGGACCAAATAGGCTCAAAATTTTGGTGAAGACTCGTCAAACCGGTCCTGTGTGCATGACGAAGGCCGATTTTCAAAAAATAAATAAAAAAAGATAAAAATATTTTTGTGTTTGTCATATAAAAAATGGTCGGTTTTTGATATTTGTGTTTTTTTTAAACGCAAAATTTCAAAATCGGGCTTCGTCATGCACACGGGATATGTCTTGGGAGTCTTCACCCCGAATTTCAGCCAATTTGGTCCATCCAATCTCGAGATATCGTGGCACCCGTAAATCAACTCGGTGTTTCGAGAAAAACGCTCAGAAAGTTTGACAGTCCTCATTGCGCACGGCAAAATATTGAGCTTAAAATCGTCTCTTTCTCAGTTTGATCATGGAATATCTTCATGAAACTTAATATGAAATTTATAATATGAAATTTTGTGATTTTCTACATGTATGTAACCCCTTAAAAATACGCTGTTTTGTGATGATTTGTGTTTTTCGTATAAAATACTAAATTATTCCAAATCACCGTATATGGCAATATGGCTGATATGGCAACATTAGAGGCACGCTGCACAGTAAAAAAAAACATGGTAAAATTACATCTAAAAAGGGGTACATCTTTTATGTCAGAAAAAAGCTTTAATTTTACCTCTAATAATGTGTAAATTTACATCTGGCAGACGCTAGGAAAAAATATCTGTAATCCTAAAAAAATATCAAACCGGCGATAGTTATAGGGGAAATCTACCCATTTTAATCCTAATAAGCGGTCGTGTATGAATGATGCTGGATAATCTAGAGTCTCCCTTGAATTTTACTAAAACTAAGTACACCAACGAGTAGAGCAAGTTTTTGTGAACATTTCTGTTTATTTTCACTTTCACTAAAAGTTATTCTATTTCTTTACCAAGCATTTAACAAAAAAAAAATCCCAAGGGTATTCTAATCGAGGCGAATGCATTGGGCCACGCCCATTTTTCTAATATCGGCTTAGTTCTTTTTTCTTCCAACACTCTGTCGAGTGTTGCCATTTGCGCTGACATTTCAAACGAACACTCACGAAAAGTGGCATTTATAGGGAAAGTTTCCTGGCATCGCTGGCTGTGCTGCTGGTGGTGTTGACGGCCAGCCTTTGTTCTTTTTTGCCTTCGTCTCTCGCTCGGTTTTCTTCAGCCTTCGAGTGGAATACAAAGTGAAAATTGAAACGTCAAACGACTTGGCGCGTTTGTTTTTTTGATGGCGCTTGCTAATTTATTACATTTTTCGGGATTATTCTTCAAGTGAGTGCCTTACTAATGATCAAAAGAACATGTTGCCGGTAGTTGGAAGCAATTTCATATCTTAAGCGCCGTGAAAAAGTAAGCGAAAGTGAAAAGTTAATTTTGGCGATATTCATTAAGCGTTTGAGGGATTCTCGTGTGTGTCACTGTGTGTGCCAACAAAATGATGAGAAGTGGTCTCGCAAAATACAAATTATGATCAAAAGTGCATTAAATGTGATCTTTTTGGCCAGTAAGTGGCATACATTTGTGTGCTTACTCGAGGCGGTGCTGTTGCTGGTAAGTTTATAGCCCAAATAGTATTTTTGGAGCTTTAATCGAGCATCAAACTCTCCATATGACGAAGATAGGTGTTTGATTGGAAAGGGTAGATTTCCCCTATCTAGCTTACTAAGTCCGCGCCCCAACCCGCACGGCCAACTCGCCGCTGTGAAAACTGGATGACCAAAGCCAATGTATCTATATGTGCTCCGTACATTGTATACTGTATTTACTGCATATACGGTACAAAGAGGTACATTGGCTTTGATCGACCAGTTTTCACAGCGGCGAGTTGGCCGTGCTGTTTGGAGCGCGGACTTAGTAAGCTAGATATAACTATGCTGGTTTGATATTTTTTTAGGATTACAGATATTTTTTCCTAGCGTCTGCCAGATGTAAATTTACACATTATTAGAGGTAAAATTTAAACTTTTTTCTGACATAAAAGATGTTACCATGTTTTTTTTTACTGTGGTGAGTTAGATGCTGTTTTCCTCAATGGATTTTTTTGTGAAAGTACACTTAAAATTTTGTATCGATTTTCACTGAACTAGTCTTTTAGTGTAAAATACTCTTATTTTCCCAAAAAAAAACCTTTTTTTTTAATACTAAAATTTTCGGCGCGAAACTTTGTAAAAAATTCATTGAACCAGTGTTTTTGTGTCAGAGTAAATACCCTTATTTCAAAAAAATATCGTAGGCAAGATTTTTCTATGTAAAAAAATGTAATTTTCACTAAATACCGTATTTTTGCAGATAGTCAGATGATCATAATTTGCAACATGGGTATCGAACAACGCAAATTATTAAATTTGGGTATTTAAAAAGAAAAACACTTTTTGTGATAATGTTTAGTCTACAATTCTCTGGTTTTCACAAAATACAGTTTTTTTAAATATCTCGATGCCTCCCGACCAACGATGCTATGGGGAGGACACAATAGACCTGTCATGACATGCTTAGAGCCGGCTGCGCAAAAATGATCTTTTTCGGAAGCTAATAGCTGTTTAGCAAAAAAAATCTAAAATTATGGTGTTTTCGGGAAAGTTGTTCTAAATTTAACGAATGTCCTTCATCTGAGAATTGATAAAGATTGAACGACTATTGCGCCCTCCACATGTAAACAACTGAAACAGTTGCTTTTCTCCATACATTTTGACGATTTTTCCCATACAAACTTCAAGCGATTAGAGGGAGTGGTTCCCGTGGTCAGAATGAGCTCAAATTTGGAATTTAGCCTAGTGATGGGTCAATCAATGATTTCAAGGGGTAGCCCCGAGAAAGCCTGGATTTGGACCACCCTAATATATATTTCAGGATTGAATTAAATGCTGAGGATCTGTGAAGATCAAAAGATGAGGCGTTGAGAGCTACACAAAATGGCTCTTTACTCAATATTGCCCAAAATGCACGTGCGACAGATTAGCACGACAGCTACGATCTCAGTAATTGATATTATTGGCACACCCACTTCAAAGGCGGTTTGACTTTAAAAGCGATTCGGGCCATTTTTCCAGGTTTGCATCTGTAAAAACATATTTTTTTCACTCAAAGCGATATTTTTTGTAAAAGCCAAACAGTCGTTTTCGTTCAATGAGTTCAAAAAAATTTTGAAGACACACTAAGAGTCGAAAGTATGGAATTTTAAAGCGATCTGATATCGAAGTAAAAGCTTATTATAGTGAATACATTAATTGAATTCCATAATTTTACTTAATAATCACCTTTTTTTGCTGTTATAATAAACAAAGGAGGGAAATCGGACAGGCGTTCAGATTTTTACTTAGCAAGAGTTGGTAGCCTTAATGTATTGACTTTGGTTGCTAAAGGGTCATGAACAACTCAATTTACGCACCAACTTCTGTAACAGAATGGTTATAATCCCATTTTGCTACATCACTCAATCATAACTTTAAACCTGTCCATCGCGTAATACAATTGAAGTTCGTCGACCTCTCACCCAGATATAACAACCACCAAGACGGTTCGCCAGCACGCGCGCTCGGTGCCGATTGGCGTCCAACCACCTTTTGCTCTGGCTCTATTTCCACATGCTAAAACACCGCTGCATGCTGCTAGTTTTAAGAATCCACACGTCGTCGTCGTCGTCGTCGTGTCGTCATCGTGACAACAAGTTGTCGCGTGTGTGTCTGCTTGCGGCACATAACTCGTTATGTGCAACCCCCTTTTTCGCCGCGGCGGTAGACTTGCAGACTCCTTTGCGGTGTGTGGCGCCGTTCTAACTACCCCTAGGGCACCCTTAATAACTGACTACTGGTCTCTAAGCTTAGTCATTAGGCACTACATATGGGTGGAGGGTAGGAGTTGTGAGCAAATTGACGGGTTTGCTCGCTGTGTCCTTCATGTCCTTTTTTTTTAATGACCACGTGACACCATTTCCCGTTATCGATCTCGTGAAGTACAATGTTGTTCTAATGTTACCAATTTTCCTTCTTTTTTTGCAGATTCGAGCTACGGGGACTACTAGCGATATGGAATTCACTTCTAGCAATGTTCAGCATAATGGGTGCCTTCCGGACAGCGCCAGAACTAGTGCACGTACTAAGGCATTACGGCCTCTTCCATTCCGTGTGTGTTCCGAGGTAAGTGCCGATTGCAATCTCTCCCTCGCATTTGAACGTCTTATCAGCAAGTTCAACTGGATCTACGCCGGCCGGCCGGTTGGCCGACTTATCTGTTCTGGCTGATTAGCCCCGTCAGATTGGGTAGTTCCCTAAATCTATCGGCGCTGAGTTGTAAAAAAATGTAAACTTATTCATACTTAAGCCGACGCCTTATCATATCACCCGTGAGCTTATCTTGTGAAGTAAAAAAGAACACCTGCTAGGCCGGAACGGAAATGCGGACGTAGTGAGTGGACTTGGCGTGTGAATCACGCAGTGACCACATTCACAGGTGGAAAAGTGAATTATCGATGGTGACAAATTGAAGTGGTGGCACCTAAAGTATATAATTTAGGTCACTTCAATCGTGATTCGTTTCTGCTTGAAGGCGCGAAATGATAACACACTCAGGTGGTACTCAACCCTTTCATTTCATTCTTTGCTCAGTGAATTTCCTCGTTTTTGTAAAAACATCTAAATGGTATACCCCTATGTAGCAAAAAAAAAAATATGAGGACAATTTTCATGCAGGTTCTGAAGAATGCTTGATTTCCATTGATCGGGAAAACTTAACATAAAAAAAACATGTTTTTTAACTTTATGAAAATATTTAAAAAAAAAATTTGTAAAACTGACCAAATAAAAAATAATAATTATCATTTTGGCTGTTATGAAAATGTTTAACGGTACACATCAATCAGAGCTTTTGTACCAAGATTTTTGTTACAGACATTTTAGTTTTTCAAAACTACGGGAATTATCAATATGATTTTTTATTCATCCCCTACAGTACTGTCTTCAAAGTTATTTACAATAAAGTTTGACTATGTTAACATTCAGATTGTTACAGAATTGGGTTCGTAAGTTTAACAATTTTGGAATAAGAAGACAAAAACTTCTTTGGTTGATGTGCACCCTCAGAGAATTTTTTTTTCAAAAAAATGCATAAAATGAGAGAGAAGGCATACATTTTTATCAAACCAGATTTTCATTATCAAGTCCACAAAGTTTAAAGGAAACTTGATTAAAAAAAAACATATTTTTGTGCGATTCTTCAATATTTTGTATTTTTTAAAGAATAATAACTGAAATTATGTTTGAAGCGTTTTTTGATTAAAAAATAAATTATTAGGTTATTTTATATGCTTAGCACTCCCTTTTAATTTTCCAGTCATAAGGCTGGTACAAGTTTTATTTAAAGTTTTTGTCGCCCCACCCTTCAAAGTTGGCCCGAAAAATCAGGGGGCAAATTTTTTTTTCAAAAAACTTCAAAATATCAATGGAAATTGAAGTGCAATTAGCTGAAATCAATTTAAAATGCATTCCCATGCGTTTAGAATCAAATTCAGCATGTTTGGGTTGGATTAAAAATCTTTTGAATTTTTGAGAATTGTCAATGTTTATTATCGCAAAATGTTTTTTTTTTTAAATCAGGAATTCGAAAATGGAATTTGAGTGGCATTCTTGTGTTAACGGTGCACATGAACCAGAGCTTTTGCACCCAGATTTTTGTTACAGACATTCTAGTATCTTCAAAACTACAGGTACTATCGAAATATTTTTTTAATTCATTCCCTAAAGAACTGTCCACAAAGTAATTTACAACAAAGTTTGATTAATTTTACGATCCCGTTATTGCAGGATTGGGTCCGTAAGTTTGACAATTTGGAATAAGAATACAACAACTTCCTTCGTTGCTGTGCATCCCCACGGGACTGTATGGGCGTAGCCTTGGAGCACAGTGTGGAAATTTACGTTCTTAGATATTTTTGGATGTACCGGGCAGCAATCAAATTGTCTAAGAATATTGAATTGACCATTGTGGCACCCCCTTTCTCCTGTCTCGTCAGAGGCGCTGGAGCAGAAATCCCACGTTAGAGGAAGGCCATGCCCCGGGGGGCGTAGTGCCAATAGTTTCGTTTTTTTTCGTTTTCGGCACCCCCTACAGCGTGGTGCAGACCCGTTATGCTATGCTATGCTAACAACTTCCTTCGTTGCTGTGCACCCTTAAGCTAATTACACAAAAATGTTATTTAAAAAAAATCAACATTGTCGCCTTACCACACTAACTTGAATTCTTCCCCAATCGATAGTTGCCTTTCGCAATCTTTTTTCGATCGCGTTCTTTAGCTACGGGGTGGGCCTCCCCAATTTCAAATGGCCAACAGTGCGCCAGTAGTGCGCAAAAAAAACTCTCAAAAACTTGTATCACGTGGAGTGTCGTGATGGCGCGAACTTGTCGTCACCGTGTACCACGACTTTACCATTGAGTTTCTGCCCGCAGCTATTACATCATTTAAACCCCATATAACCGGAACTAAATCAATTCTCACTTTGACTTTTTTTTTGCAAGCGATCAGCAAGTGGTAGACGAAGTCGGCAATTGGTTTTTAGCTAAAACAGCTTTTTGTTATTTCATTACCACGCAAACAAAATTTACTAGTGGTTCGCTCCGATGGGATTAACGAAGTCTGTTGTTTTGTGTGCACGATTTTTCTAAATCAGACTTTAATATTTGAACAGATTTTTTTTGCCAAATTTATTCAGAATGTGTAGGATAAAAAAAGAACGCAAATGATAGTAAATGTTATATTTGTAGCTTGTCTTGAAGATTTACGAGTGTTGTGTACAAATATAAGTTTGCAACTAATTATTAAATGAACTCAAGGAAGAAGACCTCAAGGATACCCAGTTCTGCAGATTGTCAACAAAAAAACAACTATTATTTTGCTGCGTGCGAAAAAAACAAGTTTGACATCAACAAAGCCATTATAACCGCGTGATGCCAGCTCCGGGAAAGTGACAACAAAAAAAAACAACACAATTCTCCTCAAAGGTCATGCGTTGATTTTGCACTGTCCCTCCCCCTGTTGGCCTCAATATCGGCAGCCCCTCAAGGACGAACATCTTGCAAAGGTGCGATAATTTTCAACGCGCTTTGCTCATCTGTTGTACTGTATACTCGTAACAGATTGCCCCGGGTTGGGCAAATCAACAAAACTTTCGATTTTACTACACTGCGAGTAAACTCTCCTTCTCCAGTGTCTCTCCTTGCGGTTATGATGAGAAATTCCAATCCAGCATGTCGTTGCATGGTGTGTACTGTATTGACGCAATCGTCCCCCTCAATTTAAGTCACAAAAATTAACTGTAATTTTAAAATAACTCTTCGATAGATAGTATTTTTTTGAATAACAAATATTGTTTGAAATGGTCTTAATCAAAAAATAACATTTAGCCTTTAAAAGGTTTAAATATTGTTATGTGATTAAAACCAAGTTCTGATTATCATTCAGGAGTTTTTTTTGTTATTAAGGACCACTACACCAAGGGAGCATTCTACTTACGCCGTATATGCTACACTCTGCTGCTAATTCCCACCCCAATTCATCCCCCTGATGATGGCTGTGGTGGCCCAGACCCAGTCCCCAAGTGCCCAAAAACAAGTTTACAGAAAATATTACATAAGTTCATTCGGCGGGGTCTCAGAGAGAAGTTACCAAGAGAGAGAGAAGGAGAGACCACCACCGCGGGGTTTATTTTGTTTTGTTTTGTTTGCTGTTTCATCAAAAACTTAAATAATCGATCCGGCTAAACCGGATGGCCTTTTTCTGGGTTACGTCGCAAAAATGGTGAGTGCGTGCGCGAGTAAGTGAGTTGAGAGTTTTGGGACGTACCCTAAAAATTCAGTAATGACACGATAAGTGTACGAACATGGTGGCACTTAGATATTTCGGGGGTAAAAACGGGAACGAATAAAGCAGTCTAAAGGAAAAATTTAAATGTCATGCCTCTTTGACTAAAGTACAATAAAAACAAAAATCATTTTTTTTTTAAGTTGTTGTCAACAAACGCTCCAGTTTCTTCATGGTATGATAGATTTGGGCTCCCTGAACATGTTCCAACCGACAGAATTGAATTTTAGTGCATTCCCTGCACAGAAAAAAAAATCATGGTAATATTACATCTGGGAAGGGGTACATCTTTTACCTCTGAAAATGTGTAATTTTACCATTTATCTGATGTAATGTCCCTTTTTCAGTCTAAATTGATGTAAAATTACATCATAAAAGAGGTAATATTCAACCTTCCAAAATTACACCTTCCAAATTTACACAATTTTTTACTGTGTGCCAATAAATAAAATTTTAAAGGTTATAAATGCTATTGAATCATGCTATTGAAATGATTCAATAGCATGCATAGCAGAAATTTACAATTTTTTATGTGTAAGAAATTAAATTTCTCAAAATAGATTCTTTTAAAGGCTCAGCAACCAGTTGGCCTGTCAAGAGTTCAAAAAAGTGAATTAGCACATTTTTCGTTTATAAATGAGTTTTTTTTTTTTAATTTCAGAAATTCCTTTCCGATAAATCGTGTTTCTAGGTTGCAATTTTGATAACATGTACTAGGGGCAGGCCACAAAATGAGCATGAACATATTTTTCGAAGCAGCTTTTTCGTAGGACTTCATGAAATCTGCGATAATTGTCATTTCAAAATTCGGGCTGACATTCAGTGTTTCTTACAACACTTCAGATTAAAATTTTTCTGTGTTTTAATGAAAATAAATGCAAACTTTAGATCAACAGTGCTTCACTGACGAATTGCTATCATTTTTTGGATCATAGATTTTTTTTAATAGAGATTTTTGAAATTATCAACAATACATTTTAAAATATTTTCAGAACCTCTTTTGATTTCAGGTTTAAATTTACTATCATAAAATACTTTTGTTCTTTTTGAAAATGTGCACAACATTTTAGGCTTCATCAAAGCTGTCACAACCGCTATAAAACCTATCAGCCAAAACCAACATTTAAACCCCTTAGTCGTAACAAACTCCCCAGACTCTTGATAAACCCCACTTAAAACCCAAAAGGACCTCCCCAAAGGTGGTTACGGCCTATTTATAAAACCTACATAGGAGTTCAAGGCTTTACAACTGAATCCTAACAACATCCTCAAAGCCTTGATAAAACCTTTGTTAAAACCTAGTCAGGAGTTATGGAAAAAATTACATTTCATACGTCTTCAAACGTCTTATGCCAAATAGGTTTTATTTTAGCAAAAAAAAAAGTCTTCGTCTTGCCAAATGAAATTATGGAGATGGTTGTCAAGAATGGCGATGATAAATAATAGATATTAGAGGTATTCCAAATAATTTGAAAGCTTATTTCTCGCAACTGATGGCTCAAATTCAGCTGCGGTTGAAATTTTATTGGTAAATGTAGGGGAGATAGAGCCAAAAAAATCAACTCGCTTCATCAAAAATCAATATTTTGTAATTATAGTGTTTAATGTTGAAAAAATATTTTATTGCAATTCTTTGAAAAGAATGTTCAAAATATTTTTAAACATCTATCGCTATATTAATCATACCAGAAATTCAGCAAAAATGTGTGTTTTCATCAAATTTAAATCAAATTTTTCAGTTTTCTATTTTTTCAACCAAGATGGCGGTCAATAAATTCAATCAGAACACGCGTTTAGCGCTTATTTATGCACTGTTAATTGGCCGCGTTAAATGCTTTTTCAGGAGCTTATGGTTTTAAGTAAGCTTTTTGCTTGCCTAATGGCACTTGACAGCTAAAACACCCTGGGTTTTCAAAAAAACATGCGATAATACCGTTTGGCATGACATTGCCATTGGGTTTTCAAGACTCTCTTAAAACTTTCACAAAACCTTATTAAAAGCCAGTTAGCTTTTATTGTCACAAGGTTTTATGTCTGAGGCATAAAACCTTGTTAGAACCTACTAATTAGCTCTTGCTTATTGGTTGCAGTGAATGCCTAAATAAAACTATAAAGCAATCAAGATGTTATCATAAAACCTCAATAAAACTAGGTGGTGGCTAGTTGGTTTAAAAATGTTACTTGGGAATTTACAAGTCGTAAAAATTTTCAAATCACTTTTTTAAATAATTTATTTTTCATCTCTTAAAAAATCAAAACCGAACAAGAACATAAAACATTATCTATTTTCTTTTTTGAACATTTTTGATTCATGCTTACGTTAATATGTATTACGAAAAAGCATGCATTGTGTCATTTTATAATTTTTTGTTAAAGTATTTATATTAAAATTTTGAAATTATTTTACTAAAAAATGAGAATATTTCATTATATTGTTTATATTGTAACATTGAAAATATGATCCAAAATTTGCAAGAAATCAAGAATTCAAAAATTTGGTTACGCTTAGAAAAAAACATGTTTCGTTTAGTTGTATATTTAATGAACGTAAGGTAACCTAGATTAACAATCTGCAAAAAAGAAAACTTTAGAACATTTTACCAACCTTTTGCAAATATGTTTTTAAGAGATGTAGATGGCACCATTTTCAAATTTAAAACAAATATCTTTAAGGTTGCAAATTCTTTTTTTTTCTGGGTCTATATTTCTTGAATTGATTTTATACTATCAATACCTCCGCCATGCACTAAAGCTGAAATTTTTGCCCTTTAAAACCGCGAATATGAACATAATTTTTTTTTTTTTAAACCTGATATTAACTTACTTTGCCGAAGACACCAACCTGATTAAAAATCCCTTCTCAAGATACAGGTTTTCGAAAACTTTAATAGCTATTGTGTATGGACAGACAGCTTCTATCTATCAGGGCATTCTAAAACGATAGACAATGTTTCATACAAATTATAAAAAAAAACAATGGAAAATCGAATTAATTGTATTGTATTGGTTTTGTTTGCTAAAAAGCGGTTTGCTGTTTTTCTTTCTCTCAAATATTGTTCAGGATATTTTTCAAATATCCGCTCGTGGCACCCCAACGGTACATGTACCCCAGGTTGAGAACCGCTGTTCTGCACGAAAAAAAAGTGTGCGAGAAATCATGAATTTCGATTCATGAATTCGTGAATAATTGGATTCATGATTTCATGATACCTTTCATGATTTCATGCATTTTATTCACGAAATCGTGCATAAAAATTCATGTATTCATGAATTTTATTCATGGCTAAATTTTCGTTCATGAAAGCATGAATATAACTATTGATGATTTCATGACTGATTTTCATGAATTCATGAAAAATATTCATGATTTTACGTTTTTTTATTCATTTATTAACTACTATAGTAGTTATACTCGTATGCAAGGAGTTCAATCCCCAGCTTGAAACAATAAAACCGGCTATCCTTCTGGATTCGATTCGTCTCAGTCTCATAGAAAACTTTTTTTTTAAACTTGCAATCGAAATGTCACTCACATCATAATTTGTTCATGATTGATGGTTCGAACTCGGAAGACTACTGACCATTGGCATTGAAGATGTCGGAACTCTTCAAGGAAATAGCCTAGAAGCATTTCATAAATAATGAACAGGTAAAAAAAAAAACAAGTTTCTTTCACTTTGTACTCCATTCTCGCTGTAGACATGCCATCATGTAATAAATACTCCCTGTCAGTCTGGATTATGCGACAGATTCGCCGGGGTTCAGTTGATAAGCGAGCTCGACGTCATCCCACCGAGCCAGATCGCGCGATAAGACGTTTGGCCTCCAGCACGTGCTACCGTTCCCACCACCAACGACCTGCTGAAAAGGTCAGGAAGTTATCAACTGCTCAGCGAGTGAAATTACCTAATAATCCTGCTTGAACCGAACCTTGTTGTGGTATCTGGGCAGAGTGACACGGAAAGCCGCCACCTGACCCTGACTGATACGAGGAAGTGGGGCGGCTTCGGGTAGCAAAAATTGATAATAATTTGATGATTCTGTCTCTTCGCATCATGCATCTTCCGTTGGCCGTGAGGTGGTGTGCAAAAACAAGGTTTATATTTGCTTTCGCTGATAAGTCGTCCGGAATGATAAGACTGGCGGCTGACTTGGAATGACATCAGCTGAGAGATGTTACGGCTTATCATGTGGAGTTGCACCTGCTGGGTGGGAATCAATAACCTTGGACAAGTTATAAATTTTTGGCTTTTTTTATAATAATCTGTTAGAAATCTTGAATCAGCTGTTGTTTGGATTCATGGCGTCAGATCAACTCGGTTCTAAGCTTCTACTTCGTTAAGGTGCTACTACACCTTGCTGCACATGGTTGCGCGCGTCCGATGGCTTAATCGTCTAATAAATCCATCACCGGACGAGCGCCAGCAGCAGCAGTCTGGCCAGAACTTGCAACCGAAAACCGGTTTTTGCTAGAAAGGTGCAAATCATCAGCCCGGTGTGGATCGAGTGGGGCAAATTGGAGCGCGTTTTGTGCAACATCTATTAATTGATCAAGCGATTTGGTTCGGTTTCAAAACAGTTTAATTGCAGAACGTGTCTAGAACGTACAGGTTTTACCCCGGTTGACCCAAGAAGTGACCACGTGTATGTATGTGCGGCGCTTGCGTCACACACGCGGTTGGTTTAGTTTAGATGTTTCCAGAGTGTCCGGTGCGGCGCGAGACGAAAGGCGGCAGTAGCTGGACTATTGGAGATGAAAATTTCCGTTCAGCGAATTGTGCAATGTGAGATTCTGTCATGTAGGTAGAGGTGGTGCAATTGAATCTAAGATAAATGACTCATTTCACAGTGCTGAGGTCTTTTGGAAGATTCATCGACTGTGGCCTTTTTGTTCTAAGGACATCGAAATCGATTAACCATTATTCGTTACAAAAAAAGTTTCCAAAGTGTGGCAACGTTCCGTTTACGGAAAAAGGAAGTTCACAACCGTCCCCAAGAGGTAGTAATTACAGGACACGCACCAGTACGACGCGGGTTAAAGAGCCCTTAAACAAGTCGTTACTAGTGTATATATTAAACAGCGCTAGTGGAACAATACCGTCTGGTCCCCGGCTGGTGTAAGGTGATCAAGTCGTCTATTACTATGATAATGAGATGGTAATTCTATAGCTGTGCGCGCCGCTGGCCGCTATAGGAAGCTTCTGTGTTTTGTCTTTGACGGGTTAAACTGTAACAGGACAAATCGACGCCGCTTGTTGGTACACGATAAAATTACTAATTGATAGTGTTTTGTTACGCACTGGATATAGGGTTACAACGGGACTGCGTAGAAAAGAAAAAATACGTGCCATAAATCACCGACCCCTGCTGAGTGTGTTGGCGAACCGCTATCGGGAAATTGCACTCTAATCAAATTAGTAGATGCTGCAGGTGTCGACAATTAGATGACAAGTGTCAAATAATGTCGTTTCCGGCAGTACAGAATTTTATTAGCGTCTCACTGGCTGGGTATAGAAACACGTGTATTGGGTTACGAATGGGCCAATCAGGATTGCGAAGAATTTCCCACTTAGCTGTACTAATACATGGACTGTTTTCCAGAGGCGCCGAAATCGATGATTGAACAACAATTTTATGTTAGTTTAACAAAATCCTAAGTAGATATTCTAAACGGAAAGGGCACAGAAAGCTAAAGAAGATCTATAAAATATGTTGATGATCAATAAATTTGAATTTTTAGCTTAAAAATCAAAAGATCCCATAGAAGTTTCGTATATTTTTTGACAATGGAGCAATTCTCTACAAAACCGGCCGATTTCGACCATTTTTATTTTTTGTATTTTTTGATTTGGCTCAAACTTTGTGGGGGCCTTCCCTATGACCAAAGAAGCCATTTTTCATCATTAGTTTGTCCATATAAATTTCCATACAAATTTGGCAGCTGTTCATACAAAAATTGTACGTAAATATTCGTAAATCTGTAACTTTTGAAGGAATTTTTTGATCAATTTGGTGTCTTCGGCAAAGTTGTAAGTATTGTTAAGGACTATTTAGAAAAAAATAGGTACACGGAAAAAAAAATTTCCCGATTTTTTTATTAACTTTTTTTTCACAAAAACTCAAATTCCCAAAATACGTATTTTTTGATTTTCGAGATTTTTTGATATGTTTTAGGGGACAAAAATCCGCAACTTTTGAGCTATAGAGAAACATGGTCAAAAAATCTGCCGCCGAGTTATGATTTTTTGAAAAACTGGTGATTTTTGGAAAAAATCGAAATTTCATACATAAAATTTTTTTGACCTCATTTTTTTATGCAAAATTGAATTTGCAATCGAAAATTACTTTACAGATTTTTTGATAAAGGGCCCCGTTTTCAAGATATAGCCACCGAAAGTTTGATTTCAGCGAAATATTTGCAGTTTTTCGATTTTTAAAAATAGTGACCATGAGTGACCATCTCTAAAAATATTTTTTTTGAAAAGTTCAGAAAATTTGCTATAAAATTGTCTAAAGGACATCGAAGATTTTGAAACATTGAATATTATGCCCATTTGAAATGTTAGTCTTGATTTAAAAATTTTCAAAATATTTTTTTCGAAAAGATCGGAAAATTTTACGAATGTTTCATGTATTAACATTGAAAATTGAACCATTAATTGCTGAGATATCGTCATTAGAAAATCGTGGGCTGTTTGGGTAAGACTTAGAAAACTTCAATTTTCGTGTTTCTTTTTCTTTAAGCCGCTGTATCTCAACAACCAGAGGTCCAATCTTCGATGTCCTTTAGACAATTTTATAGCAAATTTTCTGAACTTTTCAAAAAAAATATTTTTAGAGATGGTCACTCATGGTCACTATTTTTAAAAATCGAAAAACTGCAAATATTTCGCTGAAATCAAACTTTCGGTGGCTATATCTTGAAAACGGGGCCCTTTATCAAAAAATCTGTAAAGTAATTTTCGATTGCAAATTCAATTTTGCATAAAAAAATGAGGTCAAAAAAATTTTATGTATGAAATTTCGATTTTTTCCAAAAATCACCAGTTTTTCAAAAAATCATAACTCGGCGGCAGATTTTTTGACCATGTTTCTCTATAGCTCAAAAGTTGCGGATTTTTGTCCCCTAAAACATATCAAAAAATCTCGAAAATCAAAAAATACGTATTTTGGGAATTTGAGTTTTTGTGAAAAAAAAGTTAATAAAAAAATCGGGAAATTTTTTTTTCCGTGTACCTATTTTTTTCTAAATAGTCCTTAACAATACCTACAACTTTGCCGAAGACACCAAATTGATCAAAAAATTCCTTCAAAAGTTACAGATTTTCGAATATTTACGTACCATTTTTGTATGAACAGCTGCCAAATTTGTATGGAAATTTATATGGACAAACTAATGATGCAAAATGGCTTCTTTTGTCATAAGGAAGGCCCCCACAAAGTTTGAGCCAAATAAAAAAATACAAATAAAATCCATTTCCGGTTTTGGTAGAGAATTGCTCAATGTATTTTTTCAATTAGCCCGTCAAATTTTATTTGACCACTTTTAGATACGACAATATTTAAATTACGAAAAACAACAATATTTAACCCTTTCAGGCCTGAATTTTCAAAAAAATATTTTTTTAGTCAATGATGGGAAAATGATTCTTATGACCATACGAAAATTATAGGCTAGTTTTGGAAATTTTGATGTTTGGGTCATATATGACCCATCAGGCTCGAAAGGGTTAAATAACTAACACCCAATTCTTGAAAAGGGAAGGGAGCTGTCACTGAATGGGACTGCTCGATATTTTAAAGAACTTTCTGAAAGCGATCCTTTCCGAAAACTAGAAGTGAGCAAAAAAGAACGAGCCGGTTCACTAAAAAGAGCGAACGAACCATGGCTTACAAAAAAAAGAGCCCCGGTTTTTTATGAAACTTCGGTATTTTGAAAGAATCGTTCCAAGATATCATAAAATTTGTTTTTGGGGATTGAAAATGCAATTTAAAATATTTCAATGCTTATTAACCCTTTACTGCCCAATTTTTTTTCGATTTTTTTTATTTTTCCCGTGTTCAGGAGGTCATTTTGAGCAACTTTTGTTCTACGAAAAACTTTACTTCTCTTGTTTTAGGTTTTTCTTGTTTATTTTTTAGTATTTTAAATTGCATTTATCTTGTTAAGTTTATGTTTGTTTTTGGTAGTATTTGGCCTATTAAACCAACTAACAGAATTACATTTTGACTATCTAATTTTTTTCACGTTTTTACAGTCACTTTTCGTTTTTTGCTTGTTTTCACATTTTCTGCTATAGAATGACACCAATATCATTTAAATTGTAAAAACATGCGTAGAGGCATAGTCCGGGACACTACAAAAATTAAAAAAAAAATGTTAGTAAAAACCCAGCCAAAGTTGAGCCCTAAATTTTTTTTTTAAACATTGGCATAGTTACATAAAACATGTAAAATTTCCAACCTTAAAATTTTCTAAAATTTTATGAGTTATTTTTTCGAATGCTTTTTAAATATCAAAAATTGATTGAAAAATGGATTTTTGGCGATTTTTTAGATCGAAGCCCGTCTAGAGGCGGGGTTAGGTTGTAGAGGGTTAAATTAATGCCAAATTTGTTAAAATTGTCGCACGGTGTACTTTTTCAAGTACTTTAGGATAAAAAAAGCTATGATAAAGAAGGCATATTTCCCGACATCTTGAGAGCTGAATCGACAAATCTAGAGTTTTTTTTGATTAGGTCCTATAAACATATGAAAGACAATAGTTTATTGGTCCTTTTCAAAAAAAACTCTGGAAATTTCGTTGGGGGTCTATTGCAACTTTCTAATCAATATACATTGAAAGGCTCTAAATACCATTTTTGAAAATATTTGAGCACCACTTAAAAGTATTCGAAACCTATATTTCGACGTCGTCGTGCTATCTTGTCGCACCCGCCATTTTGACGTTCCGAGAAAAACGCGTTTTAATGTTTGACCTTAAATAAACAAAAACTAGAGCACGCAATGTAAACAATAACAAACACGTTTTGTTTGGCTGACCATTCTGTGCATTGTCCCGCAGTTTGGTTGAAGTTGGTTGCTGGAGTCCCGAGTTATAATTACAAATGTTTACGGTAGTCTAACTTGTACGTGCGTCAAACGCGTTCTGACCTGAAATCCCTTTGGCCAGTTGTCGCACTTACATCAATTTTCAGGGGGTGACAAGATAGCACGACAAGATTGAAACTTCTTTCATATGTAAAGTGACAACAATGCACTATGGGCCATCTCCATACAAACAGGCGGCCAAATTATTTATTTGCCTTTTAAATGTTTTTCATACAAATTTGGGTAATTGTATGGTATTGAAATGATATATGTCCATTTTTATGACTTTTCATGTTTTTCAATAGTTGATTGTTTCTAATAAAAAGTCTTTTCATACATTTGCAAGTGCAACAGAATTGCATATAAATTGTATTGCAAGTTTATATTATTAAATTATGGATAAGCTAATACATCCCCACTTTAAGGACACAACCCCTCCCTCCTCTTTCTTTCACCCCCCCCCCCTCCCCTCCTCCCCTCCAACAAAATTTTGTTAAGCGTAATAAATTCATTTTAAGTCAAATATTTATTATTTACTGCTGTGTGTTTCTTTTTGTGAGTCCATGCCATATAACTTGAGACCAAACCCCCCCCCCCCCCCGCCCCCCCACCCTTACGGGCATAAATTGCGAAAATTTTAATTGTTAAATCAAATAACAGAAAAAAATAATTTTATTCAAAATATTAATTATGAAGTAAAACGAAAAAATACAAAACATATTCTTACTAATCTTAATGTTCTTGTTCAAGAAAATTCATTTGATTATAGAGTTTCTAACGGCTTCAGAATATGTTAAAGGTACTTTTTATGATGTTTTGTACTAACCAACATAGAACTTAAATGTGGATCAGTGTCATGGATTGATCGCAGAAATTCATCATGCTTAGTCAATATTTTGCTGAATATTTTTTTCGGTATCAAACTGAGATTCTCCATTCTCCAGTTTCGCTTGAGAAACTTCGGTACGAATACCTTATTTAGACTAAAATAATAATAATTTTAAATGTAGGCAACAGAAAATTCTAATAAAGTCATTTCGACGATGCCCACGAAGTAGGTAGCAAAGCAAGTGAAATAAACGGGCGCATATGTAGATTGTAGCAAATTTTGATAAAACGTAAATGTTCAAAATGGCATATCTCCGAAAACGCAAAAAATCGCAGGCTGGAAATTTCAGCAATGTTAGATTATGATCCAATCTTTCAAGTGATCTTAGTTTCATGTTTAGCATCGGTTAGCAAAAAAAGTACTCGATTAACAAACACAAAAAATAAGTTTTGTCAAAAAAATGCTTCAGTTATTCGATGAAAACTTCAGTTTTTGGTTTGGAAACATCATTTTATCTATTAATAGTTTCAAAGCTTATCTCATTACCTTTCCAACGATGTATAATTGTCCTAATAAAATATTTAAAATGGCTGAGCTTTGTTAAAATTAAACAATCAGCCTTTTTTACGAAAAACGCTTGTTTTTTACTCCATTTTTTGAGTTTCTGCTTGCGTATCTCCGTAATGAACAAACTTAGAGCTTTGAAAATTTTGATTTTTCTTAGTTAGAATGTTTACTTTCGAGAAAAAAATACCAAAAAATATTTGGAGAAGGTAACTTTTTTGAAACTTGGCCACCCAATGTACCATAGTGGCAATGCACGGAGTTTTTTCGGTTTTTATTAAATATCTCAGGATTGAAATCGAATTTTGGGGATAACATAGATTTTAAGCAGTTTAATAATTGAGTGAAACAAAGCCGATCGCAAACTATTTCGACTCAGCGACTGAGCGACATAACGCAGTCGGTCTCTTTGAACCATTCGCTGTACTACCCGATTGAAGTGAGAGGAAGAACAAAGAGAGAGTATTCTGTAACGATTGGTTTGGAAGCGACAAACGGTAGGAAACGGTCAGAGCAGTTTTTTGTCGCTTTCAATTTGTGGTCGCGAGTGAATGAGTCGTTTTGGAGCAAACAGGACCCTTGCGTTTAGGTTCAAGTATATATCTTGACATAGAGACCGCCAAGATAGTTTATAAAAATCCAATAAAAACACATACAAAATCAGACCTATTTTAAAGCATAATAGCCTTTCAATTAAAATTTTGAAAAAGAGCAAAATAGCCGCTCGTTTTAATAAGCGAGCGAAAATGAGCGACTTTAAAAAAGAGCGGGTTTGCCCATTTCTACGGCGAAAACTAAATTTCTAGAGTAAATTTTCAAAACAACCTATGAGTCATGGGTTATCCTAATTTGATCTAGATTATATCGCTCTCACACAGCGCCTATCACGATCGTAATGGCGACGGTCGGCGAACGTAAACGCACAACGACGAAACGAACGAAAATGAGCCACTCAACCAGCCACCCGCATTAGACAACGTGCTCTTTCTCTTTCTCTCGTTTTTGGACACTCTCTTCCTTATGTTTGCTGCGTGACCACTAAAGTCATTTGAATGCGATCATGGGAGAGATGATCGGAATCCCGGTAAAATGTCAAACGACCGTTCTCTGAGCGAATGTATTTCTAGAGGAAGGTCGAAGACTGTGTGAGTTACTTTGCGTAATACTCATTCTTTTGTGTGTGAAACGAACGAAAATTGAATGTCCAAATCAGGTTGTCGTGTTGAAGACGAGTTTTCTGTCACCTATCACAGCAAGTCTAAATTTCTTAAACACTGCTTACGCTCTTCTCAAATGTCTTTCTGGAGTGCAACTGGCTCCATACACGCAAAAATGGTTTATAAGCCTATGATAACATTACACAATGTTTCATTGATGTCGAAGATGGTCGAGTAAAAAAGAACCTGAAAATTTTCTTTTTTTTTGGGCTGAAAATGTTCAATAGAAACTTATTTAGATAAAAAAAAAATCATTCGTCGAAGACTGTTAAAGTTAACTTCTACTTTCTCAATTTTCTAAATCTCCAAAATAATCTCAACTTCCCAAGGGAAAATAATTAATTCCATTCAGGAAAAAACGCAACAACTATCAATCCCATTTTTATCGCCGAACCCCCTCCTGCTGGCAATCTGACAGCCCTCCGGCGCCCTCCATCAATCGTTCCGTCCATCCATGCCATGGAGCGAACAGATTTACGACCCCTACAGACCACCCTCGGAGTGTACTGTTTTTTCTCTTTTCTCCACCCTCAACCGGACCGGACGCTTCTTCTAATGGAAAGATTTGCATTTCTAATCACGCACACACGGTTTCTATTTCGGTACAATCTAAAGGTTAGGAACTTCCCAAGCGCTGCTGGCTGACTGTTGCTTTCTTCGTACGTTGGGGTGGGAAATGGGTCATCCATAAATCACGCCGTCAAGTTTAGAAGGTGATCTTTTTTTAATACTACCAGCTAAGCAACGTTGTTTATGAATGACCCCTGAACAATGTACAGGTGTTGTTGTGTACCCTTCAAAGTGTTGTAGCCTGGTAAACTGTTTTACGACTCCACGGGAGCTCGAAGCAATAAAGGTTAAGAGCCACGGGCTGTCACCCAGCTCAGGGGGGGGTAATTAATTAATTCGACTAATGTCCTGCCGCCACCGGACATTGATGGAGCACGGCGCGGCGAATATGGGTTGAAACGGGGTTTACTGTGTAGTTTGACAGAAAGTGTTTTATGGACAGAATTACAATTGATTTTTTTAAATAAGCAAAAGTCAAGTAACAATTTTTGAATTTTGTGTGAAATTTGATAAAAAAACGAGTTTCAGTTTGTCATTAAGTTTAATGAGTCGAATCCCCAGAAGAAAAAATAAATTCTTAGAAACCGCTATCTAATGTATCCGGCTGGCGATAACGGTTTGCGAATTATTGAACAAACAGAACTCAACTGTTGCGCTGTCATCGACCAATATGGGTATTCTTGAGTCATCACACCAGCTGCTTAAATCGATAAGTAATTTTAAAGTTAAGTTAAACCTTGTTTAATGTGAGAACATTAAAAACATTTAAAAAGCAAAAAAAAAATCAATTACTGATCATAATAAATAGTTAAATTTGGAAATATATCAAGCCTGAACAGACCATAAACGAACGATAATTTTTAAAAGCTGCTAAAAAGACGTACGTTAAGCAGACTGGACAACTCGGGGATAAACAAACTTCAAGAGAACGCCAAAAGTCAAGATTCAAGTGTACGTCATTCATTGTTTGGTGTGATTATCTGAGGCCCCCCAAACCATTGCGCGCAAATGTGACGTAAATGTACGCTCTAATCGACCTTCTTGGGAAGAGCAAAAACGGCAAGTCCCCTTAATTTTTTCCACGCGGGAGATTATTCAAACACCTCTTCGGACGCCATAAGGAAGCGCTCTCGGCTGGACGAACGCAATCGACTGTGGTCAGAACGGATCGAACACACACACACAAAAAAAAGTTTGGATAATTTGAGTACGTACTTTAAGAAAAGGAGGGGAACAAAAAAAACTTGCTGCTGTTTACCGTCGGGATTTACGCGCAGTCATTAATCTTCTCCACGTGCGCAGAACCTCGTGACGGTACACAGCACACTGAATTGAGGATATTTGATGTGCACTTTTTTTCGGTGGTGGTTCGATTTGAAAGACGTCTGATTAGGTTTAACGATGCGGTTCCGTACTTGGCGGCAAAACGGGGAGCTCCCTCCCGTGGTATAGAACCAAGGTCAACTACACTTAGCTCAGGCGTGAAATTTGGGGGGCTTCGTGCGGAATTGTTTTGGAGCTTTTACCATGACAGGTATTTTTGCAAGCTGATGAGGATTTCTATTTTTAGTTTGAAGTAGTTTGTGCGAATCACATCATATTTGAGTAAGTTTAGCTTGGAATCTACCTACGTAAACACCTTCGTTTTCGCAAATCGACTTTTCCTTGTTTTTTTTTTATTTGGTCATTAGTTTTATCTATGCAGGGCTTCATACAATTTTGCGGGCGGTTTATACAAAATAGGCATGTCAATATTCAAAAATTTGTATCTTGATAAGAGATTTTCGGATCGATTTAAAATCAAATCAAATTATTCGCTCTACAGCATTGCCTTGGCGAGATTCCTACTACTAGGTGTCCGAAGGCTTGGTTGTTGAGGCAATTACAAACCTCTTTCTACACCTAAGCTTCCATCCACCCCGGGATTCGAACTGACGACCTTTGGATTGTAAGTCAAACTGCCTACCAGCGACTCCACCGAGGCAGGACCCAGGGAGACGACTCCTACACCTGGACTGAGCTAACGACCTAACCTCTAGGTTAGACCGGGGCCAACATTTACTTCCCCGTCCGATGGAAGGCGTGATCAGACAAATCTCGTCTCGAAAAATGCCACCGGGACCTTCTGGGATCAAACCCAGGCCGACTGGGTGAGAGGCAATCATGCTTACCCCTACACCACGGTTCCCGGCTATCGATGATCGATCGATCGATTTAATGACTTCTACTTTCCGATCATCCCAATGCAATAACAAAGGAAAACTTATTTCAAAATGTTTTCAGTTGATTGAACTTTATTTCTATGAAAATTAAGTTATAAATATTTTTTGCCCCTTTATCAGTTATGAATCGGAACAAGGAAAATTTTCGAAATTCGGTATGTGTTTTAGGGGGCTAAAAAGTCGTCAGTTGATGTTTACATTAGGTACGAGCAGGATAGACTCTGTGTTTACGCGTCGACATTGGCCCAATTACATGGTTTAGCTAGAATTGCTTAAATCTCGATTAAATTTTCAAAAGGTCCTATCTGCATAAGAAACCCATGGCTCATAGGTTGCTTTGAAAATTTACTCTAGAAATACTATCGAAAGAAGAAAGAAAATTTTCTACATAATTCATTTTTTGACTTTGATAATCCGACTGCTGGTTGCTGAGAAATGAGTTTTTCTAAAGGTCATCTAATTAGTCATCATTTTTCAGCTTGCGATATCTCGCAAACTGTTGTGCAACTGTGTGATCTTTTCTATAACTACAACTTCGAATTTTTTGAATCAAGCTCAACATATGAACATTTTCTAAAATGCGTGTTTTATTCCTTACAAAATATCACTCTTGATTCTACAATTTAGAAATAATTGTTATAGGAAAAAGAAGAAAATTTCACAAAAAAAATTGTTTTAGCTTTGATTATCAACCCGGGCAGACGGTAATAACAAAATGTATGCCATTTCAATAACAAATACTGTTAAAATAACAGAAAGTGTAATGGATTCTTCTTGAAAAATCCATTTTTGCATAAGAGTTTAATAACAGTTTATGTTATCATAACAAAATTTGTTATTGGTCTGATATTGGTTGAAAGCCAAAACAACTTGGGAATAACATTTTTTGTTATGGAAGAATACCGCCAACTGTTATTGGGATGATCGGCTTAGTTGTTAAAATAACAAAAAATAATAACAAAGATTTGTTCGAAGAATAACTGAAAATGTTATTTGTCTGTTATTACAATAACAATAACAAAAAATTACAATACAAGTTATTTCCGTCTGCTCGGGTAAACCAATAGTTATCAAGATATCGCAAAATGCAAAATTAGGGCTTATTAGATGACACTTAGAAAAACTCATTTTCAACCAAATTTTAACTTCAAGAATTTGTATCAAAGCAACCAGCAGTCCGACATTATAAGTTATAAAACGAAGATTGTAGAAAATTTTCTCAATTTTCTCGAAAATATGTTTTGCAGGTATGATTATTCTACATAAAGTATTTTATAAATGCTGAAAACTAAACATTCTACGAAAAAAAAAATCTTCTTTAAATGCCTATAACTTCAAAAAATATTTCAATTGCTAATTTTATTTTGCATCTAAAAATGGTTTTGAAATTTCGTTTGATAATATTTGTTAAAAAAAAAATGTTAAAAAAGAAGTTGCAAAAAACATTTTTTTCAGTACCAGATTTTGCACCATCCTGTGAAATCAAGTGCAAAATATGACTTTTTTAATCCCCTAAAACACAAAATCGAAAATTTAAAAAAAAAATATTTAAAAATCAGGATTGTGTTTTATCATCAACAGAGAGCGAGTTGTGGCGCTACACAGAAAAAAAAAGTTGAATTTTGGAATGTTGAAAATTTGGTAGGTTGAATATTACCTCTTTATTTGTGTAATATTACATAAAAAATGTGTAAAAATGTGAACCTGATGAATATTCATCAAAAACTGATGAAAATTCATCATTTTCTGGGGTAAAATTTATCATTTATTTTGCCACAAAATCTGTCACCATTTCCTGATGAATATTACCATCATTTTTTTTTCTGTGTATAACTACGGCAAATAGTGTCCAGGGCATTTGTGGAAATACAATGTCCCATCCCAGAGGGTCCCGGAGCACCAAAACTTTTTAGCATGGTTGCTTCCAACGATAAATTGCTCTAAACACAGGAACGTGAGCGGGGGATCCCCACGTTTCTTCCTCCCCTGTAGATTCAGAACTGTATTGTTGTTTCAACATTCGTGTTTAAACTCAATCCAATTCAACGAATCATCTTTGCGGTAAACTTTACGCAGTTGGCCTGGCCGCTTTAACGTTTGGGATGTTTCAATGCATTCTAATGCAATGGGGCACTGCAAATGTTAATAATGACAAGAGGATGCTAGGCGTTAATCAACCTAAGGCATTTTCCAGGATGCCCTCGAAAGACTGGCTGCGCTAGGGTTAGATTAGATTAGATTAGATTAAAAATCAGGATTGTGTTTTAATGTGTTCCTATTTTTCTGAAAAGTTTTAATCATAATCTACAACTTTGCCGAAGACACCAAATCGATCAGCATCAGATGCATCAGATGTATCAGATGCAAATTTTAAAAATTTATGGGTTATAGGCAACAGGCTTGGCAGAATGGTTACTAGCCCGGGTCAAAAAAATTAAAGTTGCTCAAATCAAAAATTATATGAGATTGCCCGAAAGAGTACTCAAAATGGAGGCTCAGGCCAAAATTTCAACCTATTTGGTTGAAAACTGGCTTGCCTTGAGCAGGAACAAGTTTAAATGGGAATTAACCCGTAAAACTGGAGCATTTAGGTAAATTGCTCTGTACAAGTCAGCCGTTAACAAATGACGACTTTTGCATACCATGGGGTCCTAGGGGATAGTCTGGGGAACAATTCCTCAGAAGGGTGCAAGACGATCCGAGGGCCCTGGTCTTGCCTTGAACCGGATTTATTCCGGAATCGCAGAAATTCTCAGGGCCCCAGCAAAATGTATAGGGAAAAATCAAAGCACACTAAGAAGGCTGCCTCGATCAGAGGACGCCACATGGCAATCAGCCACCACGTGGCACGAAAATAACTTCAAATTCGGCTTCAAAATTACATTTAGCGTTGATAAGGTGTTTTTGATCAAATATCTGGTTGAATAAAGTATCCTAGGAATAACAAAACCACTTTAAAAGCAAAAATTGATGATACCCTCCTGCCACGTGGTGGCTGATTGCCATGTGGCGTCCTCTGATCGAGGCAGCCTTCTTAGTGTGCTTTGATTTTTCCCTATACATTTTGCTGGGACCATGAGAATTTCTGCGACGCCGGAATAAATCCGGTTCAAGGCAAGACCAGGGGCCTCGGATCGTCTTGCACCCTTCGGAGGAATTGTTCCCCAGACCATCCCCTAGGACCCCATGGTATGCAAAAGTCGTCATTTGTTAACGGCTGACTTGTACAGAGCAATTTACCTAAATGCTCCAGTTTTACGGGTTAATTCCCTGCTCAAGGCAAGCCAGTTTTCAACCAAATGGGCTGAAATTTTGGCCTGAGCCTCCATTTTGAGTACTCTTTCGGGCAATCTCATATAATTTTTGATTTGAGCAACTTTATTTTTTTTGACCCGGGCTAATGGTTACGCTGTCCGCTTTATAAGCGGATGATTATGGGTTTGATTCCCATCTACTCCAACCTTCCATCAGATGGAGAAGTAAAACGACGGCCCAGCCTTGATCTTTTGAGTTATTTAAAAACATTACATAATGTGAATAATTAACGATGATGACCATGTTTTGATGCATGCATTCTAGCTCCATCGAGTAAGACGAAAAATTTGCAGCTGTCCATTAAGGTGCCAATAAAATAAATCGACCTCTTGGATACACCCTGATTTGATCCCTTATGCAAAAATAAGTAACTGTGTCAATTTTGAGCAAAATCGGTTAAGGTTTAAGGGTCGCTTTTTATCGTTAAAGCTGGTAAAGAAAAAATCTTTTCATACAAAAACGTCTTCTTTAAATCGCTAATAACTCGTCAGGGTTAACTCGGATCGTTTTGCCGTCTAGGACAAAGTTGCCATTTTACTCAAGAATCTTTTAATGATCCGACACATTAAACGCTACCATTTGACGTATTTTTGATTTTTTTTTTTTGCTTTTCGCCATACATTTTTGCAGTTTTCTCATACAAACTTCAACGATAAAAAACGACCCTTATACCTTAACCGATTTGGCTACAAAATTTGCCAAGTTACTTATTTTTTTATCTAAAGAATCGAACAAGCGGGTGTCTCTTCAGATTTTCAAAAATTTGAATTATTTCTTGTCACCATAATACTAAATTTCGTGTCTTGGGCAAAGTTGTAGGTATAGGTAAGGTCAATTCGGGGAAAAATAGGTAAACGCTATAAAAACTTTATCCATTTTTTACGTTTTTCATCATTACTCGTAACTGGATCTATCAAATGGATGAAATTTAAATGGTTGTAAGCTAATATTTTATTTGAACTAACGCAGGTTGAAGCAAAATGCATGGTTGCCGAGAATTTTAATTTTGAAGACAAAAATTAGTAGTGCTCTGGAGTAACCATGGGCGTTAGAGGGTTAACATAAAAAATCAATTTGGCAAAAATATTATTTTTTAAATATAATATTTGGAAAAAAAATAAATCCGGTCGTAAAAAAAATCATTTTTGGATGCAAAATCGGAAATGAAATTAAAAAGTACTTCACAGAAATTTTTGAAAACAAAAATTTGATTTTTCATTTTTTTTTTTTATTTTGTCCAACATTTTCTTTTCTAAATTTCCTATAAATTTGTCCAAGAAACTTTGAAGATTGGACCTCTAGTTGCCCTGAACAGCAAAGTTTTCTTATCAACTGTTGATCGGACTATCAATGTAAACATATGAAATATATGTGAAATTTTGTGACTTTCCGATAGAAATATTATCAAAATGTCTAACTGAAGACAAATAAACTTGTGATCTTTCTGATAAAAATATCATCAAAAAAAAATCAGATAAGATGTAAAATTGTAGTTAATGTTCGATTTTCGAGGGATTCATAGCTTTTGGGGAAGGCAAATTATTTCCCATTACTCACCGCCCAAAAGCAACGATTTTAGGGTTTCTGCAACTCAACTGTTCATAGCTGTGTGTGTTACACACCGTGTAAAATTCCCCCGTAAAAGCTAAGAACACCCAGCAGCAGCAACTGACTAGCTAGCTGGCCGACCGGTCCACAAGTTGCGAAAAAAACCTCCCTTTCACGTCGAACGATTTGCACAACCGCACACTTCTTAGAAGAGAGCAAAGAGTTGCAAAATCTCTTTTCATCTCTGCAAAGCGTAGCCGCGCGGCGCAGTTGGCAAATTGTTGCGCCGCCAAGACCTTGGAACTGCCAAATTGGCCGATGTTTTGCGTAATTTTTGGTCTAATTTGGATTTTTCTCTCTCTCTCTCTCGTTGCAGTTTCATCGAACACGACCGAGTCAGTGGCTTCTGGACGTGGCTGTTTGTGCTGTCGAAGCTGCCCGAGCTGGGCGACACCGTGTTCATCGTGCTGCGGAAGCAGCCGCTCATCTTCCTGCACTGGTACCACCACATCACGGTGCTGATGTACAGCTGGTTCAGCTACACCGAGTACACCGCGTCGGCCCGTTGGTTCATCGTGATGAACTACTGCGTCCACTCGGTGATGTACTCGTACTATGCGCTGCGCGCCCTCAACTTTAAGCCCCCGCGCTCGATCGCGATGCTGATCACGACGCTGCAGCTGACGCAGATGGTGGTGGGCTGCGCGATCAACATCTGGGCCCACGGATTCCTGCAGACCGCTGGGAAGGGCAGCTGTAACATCTCCGAGATGAACATCAAGCTGTCGATCGCGATGTACTTTAGCTACTTTGTCCTGTTTGCGCGCTTCTTCTACAAGACCTACCTCTCGACGAACGCCCGCAAGGGCAAGCGCATGGTCAAGACGACCGTCGGCGGCGGCAGCAACGTGGACCAGGTTCAGTACACCGCCAGCAGTAAACCGACGGTCATCAGTGCCAGCCTCTCGGCAACGGCGACGACAGCAGCACAAAACGACAAAATCAAAGCACAGTAAAGGGCTTTCTCTGCTTCACACAAACACACACACACACACTCATACTGACTCATTCACACGCATGCAAAGCTAAACCTAAAAAAAAGGGAGACAATTTCAGAGAAAGACAAAAAGTGTCCGCAGGTTCTGTGAGAATCCTTAACACGACGAACAAAAAACACATTGCACGCACAGAACGTGGCGGCATATCTTCGCGGGGTTTGGAACACAAACCTCTTTCCCAAGTCATCTTTCCACGTTTTCATTTGTTTTTCGATTATTATCATTATTATTATTATTTTCTTGTTCAAAGGGTAGTGAGTACAGACTAAATAGGTGTTAGTTCTATTCAAAATGAGTAAATTCTTAGCGCGTCAGCGCAGCAGCACGAGGACCTTAGAAGCTACCCGCAGAAACTATCGTTAACTTGTTCTAACCATTTCCAACCACCCTACATTTACGCTCGAATGTGTTCATTTGTTGGTTTTAAAGAAGAAAAAAAAGCTCAAACGTTGAATTAAATCGTACCTCGATGCTTAATTTTTCCCCACACCGCGTAGTTTCCTTGCTGCTGTACCGGGTTTTCCGCGCGGAAAACTAGCTCTCTCTAACCCACCCCCTCCTTCTTAAAGTGTGCGCCCACGGTGAGTAGCAGCTTGGATCGGTTCGGAACGAACATCACGTTTCCGCTTTCGTCTCTGTGGGCAGATCTATTTGAAAAGGCGAAAAGATTTGAATGATCGGCAAGAAAGTTTGTGCGTAATCTCGAGCGCGAGAATGTTCACAAGCTAAATTTTGGAAATGAAGCGCGCAGCGAAATTTACTGAAGAGCTTTCAAATAGATGGAGCTCATGAGGGGGAAAGCGCAGGGTGGCCACTCAAAATCGGAAAAATTAGAACAAAACGCACCTTTATCAACCTTTAGATGAATGGTTTTTTGCTGAGATTTTAATGAAGTTTCAACAATTATTTTCAGTTTTTTTCAGAAAGCCAGATTAAAAAAAACGTTAAGGTTTGAGATTATTTTCTTCAAATTCTGGAAAATTTAACTTAAATGGTGAAGTTATGTGACAGAGCATCTAGATCTGAAAAAATAAAAATAATACTCTGGTTTTTAATTAAAATTTTAGTATTGAAACATGAAATCTGAGTGACGATATTTTTGGCAGGGTTGCCAATTTTCAATAAAAAATCTGAATTTACTTTCTTAACTTAGAAAGGGTATACAGATATTCATGGTTTCCACACTGAAAGGTTTCTCAAACTACTAATGTATAAAATTATGGTTTTCTTTTTTTAAACAAATCTCACCCTATTACATATTTGTGAAACGTTACGTTGTGAAACTCCAAATTTGTCATTCTTAAATTGCGAAACGGCCTACTTTTCATCACAATAATTAAAAGTACTGAAAAGTCTCGGACTTCCAATCGAGCTGTCAAATCATGGTTCCAATCGAGCAGTAAGACCTTTCAAGAATAAGAACGGAAACAATTTGAATTGTTTTTTGGTCAAAAAACAAAATTGTAAGCATTCAGTGAAACTATTTTTCCTAATTATTTTTAGTAAAAATAAAAGTTTCACAAGTGATGTTAAAAATCTTGTTTTATTGCTAAAAAATATTAAAAAGTGATTCCAACCTTGTTTTTGCAAAGCCTCGAATGAAACATTGATTTGACAGCTATTTTGGAAGCCCGAGAGTAACTTTGCGTCCCTCCATGTAAACTGTTTAATGACTTCGTTTTATCAGTGTTGTAAATGAGTGATAAACAAATATCATTTGACGATTCCTGCACCAAATTATTAGAAGTTATAACGACCGTCACAAAAGTTTTTGAGTTGTCTTCTTATATCTCGTGATTGCCAATGAGATTCTCTTTCTATCACTCCTTCTCTTTTGCTCGATCAGCTCACTCACCGAAGAATATTTAGTTTTCTCACCTTTATGGCTACGCTGAGAGAGAAAAGAGTCGCACGAGATTGTGTACACACGAGATAGAGATCGATGAACTTTTTTGCTGAGAAGAATGATATTTCGGGCATGATAATGGTAGTTACTGAGAACTGAAAGTTTGCTATTTTTTTAACACTTTGTGTTATTTTTTCTAAAAAAAATAAAAACGGGATGTCCTCAGTTTTTAAGAACAGCTCGATCAAATCTAGAGTTTGTTTTTTTTTTTAATAGATCTTATAAACATATAAAAGGCAATAGCTTATAGGACCATAAAAAAAAACTCTGGAAATGAAATATTTTGGTAATATAGTGAGACAACATGATGCTTTTTTTAAGTCCATCTGGGCCCACAAACTGAGCGAGAATATCGCAATAAAAAGAGCCTCTTATCACTCGTTTGCGAAGAATCGGCGAAATTGAGGATCCATGAGTGATTTCGAGTACATTTCAGGAGTTTTTTTTTTTTAAAGGTCCGATGATCCAAATTTCCAGTTTTTGCTTTTTGGGTGTTTTTGAAACCGCCTTGAGGTTTTAAAAAACACCCAAAAAGCAAAAACTGAAAATTTGGTTTATTGGACCTTTTCAAAAAAACGCCAGATTTGCAGATTATTGTCACATTTCATAAAATCATAAAATGTCATCTCCTTTTTTTGAAAATTCGAGGATGATTTTATCATGATATTTTCAGTGTGAATAATTTAATTTGAAAAAAAACCTTATTTTTATATTTGAAAAATCTAGGAAATGAACTGAAATTCTAAATTTAGATTTGAGTAACCACCCTGAAAATGTGATTTCCTGTACTTTCTAATCTAGACAATAAATTTCCCCCTCCTCGTAATAAGCATTTAACGAGATTTTCGCGTGCAAGCGGGTAGTTTTAGCAGGTAACAAAAAGCTTCAAACGATTAGCTAGCCCCAAAGTTTGAGCGAAGGGTCCTCACTGCTGTGTCGCTTTCGAACCGCGTGCGTACTGTTTGGGCCTAGCCCCACTGTTTTCCCCGTTCCCCACATTAATTTATACATCTTCTAAAAATCTTGTTTTTGCGCTCTTGCAAAACACTGCTCAAAAGTTTCAATCCACCCGCCCCTGAACTATATCTCCCTCTCCTTCTCTCTTGTTACTGGTATTCGTACGAAGTAGTCTTGAGTTAGGCCGTAAGTTGTTTTTTCGGAAGATCCTTGTGTAAATAATCTTTTCTAGTGAACAAAACAACCATTTAAAAAAGGATATCGCGTTAAGCAGCTATAAACTATAACGACCTTAGGGCTGAGATACCATTGCGAGAAATGCTGATGAAATAACAAAAAAAAAACAATGCAAAGCAAAGCTAACATAAACCAATCCCACAATTGAGAAATTCTAAAAAGTAAAACAAACCGTTGTTGCAATAGAAATTACACAAATTTTGCGGTTCATCCCGTCCTAGGAAGAAAACAAGAAAAATAAATCCACTCAAGGAAACAGCATGAACAAATGATTCGCTTTTTGTTGCGTAGCAGAAACAAATGTGTGCTCCCTTCTAAAAAAAAGAATAAAACTTTTCAACCCCGAACTAGCGAAAAACAAATTTAACAAAATGCCACAGAAAAAAAAAAAACCGCAAAAACGTGGCGGTGCGATGTGTGGTGAGAAAGGAATTCCTCATTGTGTAAATATTCTACCGAACAAAAATGAGCTTTCGCCGTTTGCGTGTCACGCGTTACAACAAAAACCGCACATTGTGTCCGCGTTTGCAGTGCAACCTTTTTTAGAACATTCCTTGGTGCGGGTGTGCGCGGCATTTAAGGACGAAGCAGCAAAAACAATAGATCAAAAATACAGCAAATTACACAGAACAAGTTGAAAGAAGTTTTCGAAAAATACATGACATTGGTTTCTTTTCGTTTTTTTTTTCTTGTGTGAAACTAGCAAAAGTAATATTTCTATTGTTTGCTAATCACACACGCACACACACACACAAATGTGTTCTGTTAACAATTGATTGAGTGAAAGTGTTTGAATTTTGTTTTCGTTTGAATTTCTTTGGTTGATTATTTGTATCGAAAATACAAACAAACACATAAGCTTTAAACACACACTCACACAAACAACAATATATTTATTATGGCTGAAAAATTTCATCAACAGAGAAAATAAAGAGAAAGAAACACAACAACTTCGCTACATTCGTAAAAGTATCACAAAGAGGTGGATAAAAAGGCAAACAATAATTAACTCAAAATGAAAAACAAAACAAAATGTAACAGAAAAAAAAGTGTTAACAAAAAATATGGTTCATTACTAGCAGTGTGGAGTAAAGAAGGAGAAAAATCTACCTATAGTTCATAAACTGTAACAGTGACTACAAGCAAGCAAAGCAAAAACAAACATTTAAAAAAGGGGAAAAAATTTCAACTAGTGAAAAAATAGTATTAAAAAAAAACAAATAACAAAACAACAAAAAATGGTTCTGTATTGTTTCTTCTATTACTTATTGTGTATGGAAAACTGCGAATGATGAAGCAACATAAAATTTACCGAACCTATTCATTTTGTATCAAAATAAATTATTAAGATTGACAAAATAAACAAAAAAAAGAACTCAAGTCGTTTGTTGTCGCAATATCACAATTCAACAGAGAGGGGGGAAAATGTACTAACTTACGCGCGCAATCTTGCGTCAGCAAGTTAAGAGTACGAGATAATATTTACTTGCATCTTTAAAAATGTGAGTTTACTCTCTGCACAAAGTGCGAATCAATAATAAGGCGTTTTTTTTTTACTCACGTGTGTGCCGTCATTGTATGGAATTAGTCACTTATTTGTTCAGTAGTTTTGATGAGCGATTGAGGTAAGTAATTTGAAGAGCTAGTAAAAAAAAGTTTGATTAAGGGAAGTACAACAGTTGCTAATTTCACATTTGGTTTTGTTTGTTCGTAAATTTCGCATCGGTTCATATAAATATCCACAACATTTTGTCAGCAGTCCACATTTAAAAAAAATGATAACTCAGAGCCATTTTTTCAATTTTAGTTGTCTTGGACGCAAATGTAAGGTGATTAGTAGGCCTTTCAAAAGGTCGTATGAAACTTTAAATTGCCCCGTGTTGACGATGTCTGGACCAAAAAGCCTATGTCTGAATATATTTTCATCGGATTCCTTTAGAATTTTTTCGTAAAATACTGAACAATGGGAGACAATCATAATCAGGATTCCGTGGTTCATATTTTAACACTTGTAGCACCAACGGAGTCAAAACTTACGCGAAGCACCAAGGGGGTCAAAAAAGTTGGAAATGCAACTTCAACAGCCGCGACGGAAACTCAACCGATTTGGATGATTCTTGTTGCATTCGATCCGGAAGAATGTCAAGAATTACCTCCAACAAGGTAGATCCAAAACAGACGCGTCTACCTTAAGTTATAATAAAAAAGGCATTTCCAACTTTTTTTCCAAGGGTTGTATGAGCCAATCGAGTGGCATTTCCAACTTTTTTGGCCTCGTTGGGGCTACAAGTGTTAATTTGTTCAATAATTTATTTTTCTTATTTTTTGACTCCCTTAATTTTTTTTGTGAGCATTAAAAAAAAGACGAAACTTGACCAATCATCAAAAACACTGAAAATTAATGAAATCCAAACAATTTTGTTTTTTTTCACTTTCCGAAAATATTGATCCCGTGGTTTTGGGTGATAGCCTCTCACTCAGTTGGCCTGTGTTCGCTCCCAGAAGGTCCCGGTGGCAAATTTTGAGATGAGATTTGTCTGATCACGCCTTCCGTCGGACGGGTAAGTAAATGTTGGCCCCGGTCTAACCTAGAGGTTAGCTCAGTTCAGTTGTAGGAGTCGTCTCCCTGGGTCCTGCCTCAGTGGAGTCGCTGGAAGCCAGATGGACTAACAATCCAAAGGTCGCCAGTTCGAATCCCGGAGTGGATGGAAGCTTAGGTGTAAAAAGAGGTTTCCAATTGCCTCAACAGCCTGAGCCTTTGAACACCTAGTTTCGAGTAGGATTCTCGCAATCGAGAACACCAAAGCAATGCTGTTTAACGAATAATTTGATTTTGATTAGATTTTGAAAAATTTAAGTTACAAAAGATTTTCTTTAAACCTTATGGCCTTATTCAAAATTTCACATAAAATAAGAGGTAAAGCATGCATTGTTAGTAAACAGACTTTTGCATAAAAAAATTTTATAATACTCACAACTTGATAAATAATACTTGGTTATTGAAGAGTGTGGATTAAAACACGTCTGTAGGGTTTGGAGTTTATTCAGGTAATGACATTAATTAACTGTTGACTTGCAGTCCTTCTTCTTCGTTAGCACCGGCCTACTCGGTTATCTCCAACACTCCTCCTCGAGGTGCTGGTGCTAATCCGCACGCTCCTGCCAGCTTGGACATCCTGACTCCCGGTAGTGGCTTCGTCAAGATGTCTGCTACCATCTCTTCAGTTGGGCAGTAGATGTACTTCACCTCGTCCTTCTCCTTCACGTCCCGGATGAAGTGGTACTTCGTCGCGATGTGCTTGGTGCGGTTGCTGAACTTCTCCTTCTCCAACATCTTGAGGCAGCTCTGGTTGTCCTCGTTGACCGTCACAGCGCCGTCCTCGTCCAGATCCTCCAGCAATCGCTTCAGCCACAAAGCTTCTTGTGTCGCTTCAGCCAACGCGATGAACTCTGCTTCCGCCGTTGACAGCGCGACGCACGTCTGCTTGCGACAGCTCCAGCTGATCGTCCCACCGTTGAACAGGAATATCTGTCCGCTGTTCGACTTCCTGTCCGCGGTGCTCTCCGCCCAGTCTGCATCCGAGTATCCGATCAGTCCAGCTCGTTCATCGGTCTTGCTCACCTGCAGACGATAGTGGCTGGTCCCCTTCAGGTACCGGATGATCCGCTTGAGCTCGGTCCAGTCCGTTTGAGTCGGTGCAGCTGTCTTCCTGCTCAGTATCGAAATCGCTGCGGAAATGTCCGGTCTCGTGTTCACCGACAGGTACAGCAGCTGTCCGACCACCTTCTGGTACTCGACGTTGTCCGGCAATGGCTCTCCTTCCGCTTCTTGCTTCAGATACCCAGGGTCCAGGGGCATCTTGGAGACCTTCGCATCGCCCAGACCGTTGCTCACGACGACCTGGTTGATGTACTTCGCTTGGTTGATGAAGAAGTCACCTCGGTCATCGCGTTCGACTTCAATTCCGAGATAGTAGTGGATGTCGCCCAGTTGACTGATCTCGAAATTCTTTTCCAGTGCAGCTACCAGTTCTTGATGGAGTCCACTCGCATCGCTGGCCACGATCAAATCGTCGACGTACACCAGTACGTAGCAGCACTTGTTCGCCTTCACCTTCTTGTACAGGCAGGGGTCTGCCTTGCATCTGGTGAATCCTTGTTTGGCGAGTACGGTGTGCAGCTTGTTGTTCCACGACCTGGCTGCTTGCTTGAGGCCGTAAAGACTTTTCTTGAGTCTGCACACTTTCCGCTCGTCGCCGTCCGCAACAAACGCTGGTGGTTGGCGCATATAGATCTCCTCCTCAAGATCGCCGTTGAGAAACGCGGTCTTGACGTCATACTGCTTCACCACCATGTTCCGCTTCGCAGCTACGGCCAGGAGAGTCCGGAAAGTCGTCTGTCGCACCACGGGCGCAAATACTTCGTCGTAGTCGTACCCGTACTTCTGCGTGAAGCCCTGTGCGACCAATCGGGCCTTGTGACGAACCACTGCGCCTTCCGAGTCACGCTTCGTTTTGAAAATCCATTTGCAGCCGACGATCTTCCGGTTCGGGGGTGGGTCCACCAGGTCCCACGTGCCGTTCTTCATCAGTGAGTCGTACTCCTCCTGCATCGCAGCCGTCCACTGCGCAGATTGCCCACCGCCGAGCGCCTCGCCCACGGAGCATGGATCGTCAGTACAGCTGCTCGCTTTGTTCAGCCGCTTCCTTGGACGTCCAGCTGCAATCAGGCCTTGTTGATCGTCTGCCGGCGCAGGTCCAGAGCCGGGGTTGTCTGAAACATTGGATCGGGGTACACCTTTGTTGCCCAAATCAAAATCTTTCAACTTGCCTGGTAACGCGCGCTCCCGACCACTTCGCCTCAACACCTGTGACACGGGTGGATTTGAAGATGTGCGTGGAGGGAGCGCCGGAGAAAGCGTCACTGTCACGTCTGCTGGATCTTCTTCGACTGTCTCGTAGCTCGATTCTCCAGACGTTTCGTCATCCGAGGTGTCCTCGAACTGATCCTCTTGATCCGACGGAATGTCCGGCTCACGACTTGGCCCGGGTTGACACAGCTCCGGCTGCTGCCCGGTTGACGTCGTCCTAGTACCGTCCGTACCAGGTTGTGCCGGCGATTCCAGCAAATCCAGCTTCACGTACACGGCACCTTGCTCGGTGGCCGCAACTTCCGCGTGACTCGTTTCTCCTTCGCTGATGAACCTCACGTCCCGGCTGACCGTGACCGACCGGGTCGTTTTGTTGAAGATTCGGTAACCTTTGGTGTCCTCCTCGTAACCGACTAGAACGCACTCCTCCGCCTTGGCATCCCACTTACGTCGCTTCTGTTTCGGTACATGAGCCATAACCGATGTTCCAAAGATGCGCAGGTGAGACAAATCTGGCTTCTTACCAGACCAGACTTCCTCCGGAGTCTTCGCGTGTCCCTTCGTCGGTGATCGGTTCAGCAGGTACACCGCTGTGGATGCTGCCTCTGCC
The DNA here is from genome assembly GCF_016801865.2 of Culex pipiens pallens. Taxonomy (NCBI): domain Eukaryota; kingdom Metazoa; phylum Arthropoda; class Insecta; order Diptera; family Culicidae; genus Culex; species Culex pipiens. Next base: position 66,050,659 of record NC_068939.1, on the reverse strand, counting down.
CAGAACCGCTTCGGTAGGTTCGCTTCAAAGAGCATGCACCTGGAGCGCTCGACGATGGATCTGTTGACTCGCTCGGCCATCCCGTTTTGCTCGGGCGTATAGTCAACCGTCGTTTGGTGCCGAATCCCATTCGTCTTCAGATAATCCTGGAACATGCGGTTAATGTACTCCTTACCGTTGTCCGTTCGGATTGTCTTCAGTTTGCGTCCAGTTTGCCTCTCGACCAGACAGTGGTATTCCCGGAACACGGCCAGGACTTCTTCTGCTGACTTGGTCTTCAGGAGGTAGAAGTGGATGCGCCGCGACTTGTCATCAATGAAGGTGATGTAATATCGCTTGCCTCCCATCGACGTCTCCTCCATGGGTCCGCAGATGTCGGAATGGACCAATTCCAACAGCTCTTCAGCTCGAGACCCGGCCTTCCCGAACGGTAGTCTCGTTTGCTTCCCGAGGGCACATACCTTGCAATCGCCGATGCCGTCGTCGCTGAACTTGATGCCGGTTACCAAACCATTCTTGAGCTGCTTCAGTCCGTGCACGTTCAGATGACCCATCCGTTTGTGCCACAGCTCCGCTTGTCCAGATTCTCGACACACCATCGCTCGGGATTGCTTCTCAGCGTCGAATCGGAAGAGATTGTTCACCCTGGTTCCGGTTGCAAACACATCTCCATCCGGGTTCACTACTTGGCAGCCACGCTTGTCGAAGATCACCGTGTTTCCCTTCTCAACTATTTGACTTACGGAAAGCAGGTTCGTGGTTAACTCCGGAATCAGCTGCACGTTGCGGACATCGAGGGCTGGGCTACCAGGGCAACAGCTTGCTTTCAGCTTCGCGTCCCCTGTGGCCACCACCTTCATGGCACCATTGTTGGCTGCCGTCACCGTTCCGCTACCGTCTCGCAGGTTCTCCAGCAGACCTCTGTCCTTCGTCAGATGCGAGGTCGCTCCAGAGTCGAAATACCACTCGTCTTCTTCAGCTGCGCCAATCGTGGACAGAACGGTGCTGAGGGCGCTCTGTCCTTTTCCACCTAGTCGGTTCTTGCTTTGGCAGTCCTTGGCGATGTGCCCGAACTTGTGGCAAGACCGACACTTCGGTCCTTTCGACTGACCTGCCGCTTGTTTGGTGGGATACCGCTTGTCCTTCGTTGCCAGGGCTACCGTGACTGGCGGTTCCTCGACCTCTTGCAGCAGTCGAGTCTTGATCACGTCCCCGTTGATCGGCAATCCGGAATTTGAGATCGCCATCACCATGGGCTTGTACTCCGGCGGCAATCCGGCGAGAAGTAGAGCTCCAACCCACTCCTCGTCGACGTTGAATCCGATCCCTCGCAGCTGCATCGACGTCGTCACGATCCGGTTGACGTAGTCGGCCATCGAGCTGCAGTTCACAAGCTTCGTGTTGATGAGCTTGCACAGCAGGCCAATCTTCCGCTCCGGTCCGAGATCTCCGAACGTCTCTTCCAGCTTCATCCACGCCTCGCGCGCCGTTTTCGCCTCCTGGATGTGGACGAAATTCTCCGGATCGACCAGCATCGCGATCTTCGCTCGCGTTTTCCGGTCCAGCTTGGCGTTCACTGCTGGCAACGTTCCGTCGGCGTTCGGGGTTGGCTGCACGACTTCCCACAGTTCTTCGTGTTCCAGGTACATCTGGACCGCGAACTTCCAGGTTGACCAGTTTTCGCGTCCAATCAGCCGTTGAATCGGGGGTAACCCGGCTAGACTTGAACTGGAGCCTGGGGGATTCGTCTGCACGCCGTCGCCGCTTCCGGAAACGTTCGGTAGAACCATCTTGACCAGCAAAACTTCTTGAAACTTCTTGAGAAATTTTTAACTTCTAGAATCTTCCAAACTTCCTACTCTGGGCCCATAACCACTTGGTTATTGAAGAGTGTGGATTAAAACACGTCTGTAGGGTTTGGAGTTTATTCAGGTAATGACACTAATTAACTGTTGACTTGCAGTCCTTCTTCTCCGTTAGCACCGGCCTACTCGGTTATCTCCAACAATAATTAATATTGATTTCACTAACCTACGAAAATTGGTAAAATGAAGTATGAACTTCGGGGTCACCAGCAAAACAAAAATTTATGACAAACAACTTTGTTCAAGACCGCAAAACAATCCGAGTTAACCCTGAGGAGTTATTCACGCTTCAAAGAAGACGTTTTTGTATGAAAAGCCTTTTTTCCACCAACTTCAACAATAAAAAGCGACCCTTAACCCTTAACAGATTCGCTTAAAAATGTCACAGTTACTTTTTTTTGCCTAAAGAATCGAATTAGGGGGTATCCCTGAGGTCGATTTTTTTATTGTCACCCTAGTGCACCTTGATTTTTTTCAAAAATATTTTGACAGGGCGGAATGGTTTTCTCCCGAGTTTGTACACTCGACTAGTCCAAAATGTTGGGGGGCACAGTTGTTTTCCGAGATCGATAGGTAAGAGTGGCGATATTACGAATTTTACTAATTTGAATATTATGTTTTTTTCATCAGGATTTTTTTTTGGAAAAGATAATTTATTAAAACGTGATTGAGAATGTTAATTGGGGGGAATTTGTTATATGTTTGAAGGGCGAATTCCTTCTAATTGGCATATTCTCACTTATTTTTAAAAGTAACAGTCAATAATAAAAATAATCAGATATTTAGAAATACGCCAATTCTAAAAATAAAATCAAAAGTAAAAAGCAAACATTTAAAACATGAAAAATTAGAAAAAAAACACACATTAAAAAAATTAAAAATGAACATTTTTTTCAAATCTGAAATTAAAAAAAAACTGATACACAAAACTCAATATTCCAAAATTCAAAACAAATATTATAAAGGAATTAAAAAATCTAGGGTTTAAAAAATTTAAACTCACAGCTTGAAAATTTTGAGAAATCAAAATTAGAAATTCAGAAATTTAGAATTTACAATAAAAATCTATTTTAAAAAAACGAAAATTTCAAAATTATTATACTTGAATTTATTTTTTAAGAATTCAAGAATTAAAGAATTAAAGATTTAAAGAATTAAGGGGTTACATACATGTAGAAAATCACAAAATTTCATATTGACCGATTCTTAGCGAAGCTACACCAAAATGTCACTTTTTTCAATTTTCAATGTGATTTTTTATATGAAAAATTTCATTTTAATTATGATCTAATAATTGCAATGTGCTTTAAATGCGTTTTCTTATCTGAAATGCCAAAAATATTGACCAAATAAGGTCTGCAAGTCATTGAATGGGAGTAGAGTTTTTTCATAAATCTGCTCCTTTCGTTGTCCCGTCACGAAAAGAAATGGCTGGCAAAAACTCAAATCTCAACTAAATCTGTCAGTTCAAGGAACAAAAGATTCGTTTTTCAATTTGTGATAATGTGTAGAAGAGCAAAAGTTTTAAAAAATCAATCTGGCAAAACTGTGTCGATTTTTTAGGTGTGCCTTTTAAAATTCCAGTTTTACGATGTTGTCCCGTCACGCTACATTTTCATTTCAGGAGAAGCACAGGTATAATATTGTTGATTATGCATGTCATTTCTATGTTGGAAAATCAATTATCTTTTCAAATATGTAATAACATTGGGGGGTTTCTTCTTTAATTGTGCCACTACAGCCAAAACGCTGAAAAAAACTTGGGAATTTTTTGAAAAGGAGCCGAAGAATCGGTCATTACAGAAAATTTAATAAATCCACGTAAAAGATGATTTTCAATCACTCCTGAAAGTTTCATGAAGATATTTCATGATTAAACTAAGAAAGAGGCGATTTACGATAAAATTTTGCCATGTGCAAAGCGAACTGTCAAACTTTCTGTTCGTTTTTCTCTAAACACAGAGTTGATTTACGGGTGCCACGATATCTCGAGATGGGATAAACCAAATTGGCTAAAATTTGGGGTGAAGACTCTCAAGACATATTCCGTGTGCATGACGATTTTGAAATGTTGCTTTAGCTTTACAAAAAAATACAAAAATAAAAAACTGACGATTTTTTATATGAAAAACAAAAAAATAGGTTTTATCTTTTTTAAAAATAAAGTTTTTGAAAATCGGCCTTCGTCATGCACACAGAACCGGTATAAGGAGTCTTCACAAAAATTTTGAGCCGATTTGGTCATTGCAGTGTTGAGATATCGTGGCACCAGTTTTTTGAAACTAATAACTTCAAATTACTATATCTCGGCAATGCTATAACCAAATGTCTTCAAATTTGTTTTGTAAATAGATAAAAGTGTATATTTTTATGCTCTGAAAACAGATTTCAAAAAAGTATAAGTTTGTGCTCATACCAACCTCTCAGATTTTTGCCGATTTACATGTATGTAACCCCTTAAAGAATTAAATAATTAAAGAATTGAAGAATCAAAGATATCATCAAAAAAATTATTCAATTTATCAGCATTTTTATAAATGAGCAATTCTCGCTGAAACCGTCCCACTAGATGCACATGTTCTCAAATCGTTACGGCAATGTTCTCATTCGATTCAGCGCACCAAAAAACCATTAAAACAACCTTCGAACCAATCGGCTCCCCTTCCACTAACATTTACACACAAGATCCTCTGTAATTATTAAGTTTTTTGTAATTACAAAAGCCGACTCGGTCCTAACCAGGTCCCAGTACCGAAAAGGACCTAATAAAAATAATTTTATGAAAAAAAAAAAAACCTTCGAACCAATGAAAATGTCAGCCGTTAGCCACCTGTAAATAAAAACTTGTATTGAACTATGGATTTTTTCGAAAAAAATGCCCTAATTTGGAGAAATGATATCTTCCAAAATACATTACCAAACATCAAAAAGTTATATATCGTTGGAAAGGTAATCGCGAGGGCTTTCTATCGCACTTTGAAAAAAAATTCAAAAATTTTTTTTTCAAGGGTAATTTTAAGGGTTTTTGAGAAACTTACTCTTAATTTTGAATTTTGACTGTGTTCGCAACCACTTATCATTACGCAACCATTTTCATTCGAAAGATTGGAAGATTTTGCATAAAATCAACTTGAGAAAAGTAGTGTAATGAAATAGTTTTCGTATAGTTATTAACGGACGAAAAACGAGTTTTTTGCTTTTTTTTATGGTATCAACAGCCCCATACAATTTTAACTTGATCAAACAATATTGATTTGAACTTTGCACTATTTTGTGCACGATTGAGGTTATACAAATAAAGCAGATCTTCCCAAAAAAAATCTGTGCATAAAATATTACTTCAGTGAAATGTGGCGAATCAAGTCTAAGTAAGGACATTAGTTTTCAGAGTACTTAAAAGCTTAAAATTTAGAAACTTGTTTGTTTATGTATGTTTTTACATAAACAATTTAAAAATACGATCTGATGAGTGAAAGTATAGTTGATATAGCTGTCCCTATTCATCCTATATGTCCAGATTTGCCTCAGATGACTGTACATTCGGCTCAAATACAATCCTGCTTTGTTTTGACTGTAAATTAGGTTCATTTCTGAAGTCTGAGCTTTGGTTATTTTTAACTGAAATTTTACCAATTTCTTTCATCCGTTAATAACTATACGAAAACTATTTCATTACACTACTTTTCTCAAAGGGGGGGGGGGGGGGTGGCTGTGCGTGGCCGAATGGTTACGCTGTCCGCTTTGCAAGCGGATGATTCTGGGTTCGATTCCCATCTGCTGCAGCCTTCCATCGGAGCCTTCCATGAGGAAGTAAAATGTCGGTCCCGGCCTTGGTTGTTAGGCCGTTAAGTCATGCCAGGTGTAGGAGTCGTCTCCATGCCATAAGTACAAACAACACACCAAACCAAGCCTACTCCGGTGGAATCGCTGGCGGCGGTTGGACTCGCAATCCAAAGGTCGTCAGTTCAAACACTGAGGTGGAAGGTTCCTTGGAGTAAAAAGAGGTTTGGGTGCTCTCCCCATTCAAGCCTTCGGACTCCTAGGTTCGAGCAGAAACTTGCATTAGAGACCACAAAAGACCCGGGGGTCGTTAATGTGGATGGTTTTTTTTTGGGCACAATGTATGGGCTGCCCCTCCTGCCCAATTTTAAGGGGGACAAAAAGTACCGTGCCCCCTCAGAGTCGGCGCACCTGCAATCCCCGGTTGTTGGTCACTTTTTCGTTTGACACTTTTTAGTTTATACCCCGTTGATTTGACAAAGTCAAACTAAAAAGTGACGAACTGTCACAACAACAGTTGGTGTCAAACCATCGGAGTTTGAGTGTATTGATTTTTTTTTATTAAATTTTAGATATTTTAAAAAAATAAATATTAATTTAAATTTCATATTTGATTTTTGTTTGTACTTCATGTGTGTTTATTTTTTTTGTAGTTTTTTGATTCCTTAATCTTTTTAAGATTTTTTTTTAAATTAAATCAAATAATCTCAATACAGAGCAGAATTGTTCATTCTGCATTCAAATTAGCGAACCCAAATTCACAAATTCAAATTTTATGTCAGAATTGGGGAAATTCTCGTATGATTGGCAGGATAAGGATTCTGTTTAATTTTCATCCAATTTTCAAAAGTTTTCTGCTTGCTTACTTCCCACTAAGCTATTTGTTACATGATTTTAGTTGAACACTATTTAAATAGCTGTAACTGTTCATACGGTCCCAAAATTAGTTAATTTTATTAGTGGCCTTTATTGGAAAATGATAAATTAATTAGTAAAAGCGCGGCGCCACTTTTTAGCCTGACACCCTCTTTACACATAGCTCATTGTCCCCCGTTTGGTATGATAGTAAGTGTGAGTCCCGACTTGACCAACCAAGAAGGTACAAACTAAAAAAGTGTCAAACGAAAAAGTGGCCAACCGCCGGGTGTTGAGTGTATTTCGATATTGTTTTCGGATAACATTTACCAGGCATCAACTTTTTTGTTTATGTTCTATATTTGCGGTGAAGTGTATGAACAACAGAGTATAAACATAAAGAGCCTTATAAATATATTCATCCTGAAAGCATTTTTTTTCGAGTCACAAAACCAACTTACTACAATGCTTTTGCATAACTTTTCCTATCCAAAAAAGAAACGTTTCCGTCTTCCCAATGTGACTCACCGCCGGGTTTGAAAAGTTATAAAATGAGCGTGCAAATTATTGTTTCTTTCCGTTGAATCGCCTGCTACTTACTCCGCCTGGCGGAGTCTCGCCAGACGAGCGGTTAGCTCGTCCTGTTCGGTCGATGCCTGCGTCGACGCTCCGATCGCAGACGATGCGGGTCCACTTGGGAGTTCCATGTTCAACTCCAGGCTGAAATGATTTCACAGTTAGAAAACAGGTCTAAAGTGTTTGAAACAATTTGAAACTTACCCAGCCTCATCGGCCACCCGCTGCATCAGCGATTCGACGTCGTTCTGCGGTACCGCCGTCGTCGTCGTCTGCGACATCGTGTTCTCCATGTACGAGCTCTGGACGTCCAAGTCCTCGAACTGCGACTCGAATTTGTCCATCAAGCCGGAGATTTTCTCCAGATTCATTCCCTTCATAGCGGCGTCCATGGCCTTCACGACGCCCGCCATCGAGTTGGTGACCTGGCGAGTGGTCAGCGCAGTTTGAACTCGACTCGCAACGGCATCCACCCGGGCGCTCATCCGGAGATAGTTTAGCGATTGGTTCTTTTGCCGGATGGCATTCTCTGCGTGGATGCGGGCCACTTCCGTGTTGCCCTTTTGGATTGCCTTCTTTGTCTTGAGGATTTCGGCTTTTTCCTCTTTCTCAGACTTTTTCGCCTGCCGTTCCAGATCCTTGACCGCAAATTTTAAATTAAACATATGCTCTGTATATTGGAGAATCTAGTTAAGGAAAATCTTGAATCGTAATTAGGAGAAAATATAATAAAATAATGTTATCAAGGACATATCAATTTGTGTTTTTTGAAAAGGATGCTTTCCATCGCCGAGACAGACATGTCGTTCCCCGTTTTGCTAGCTTTTATGGACACAGAAGAATATAGAAAATAAATATGCCGAAATTACGGTTGATTTTTGCCACTGTACCGAAATAATTTGGAAATAATTCGATTTTGCAAGATGAGTCACTGTTTTGCGAGACGTTTTGTGTACTTTTGAATGTTTTCGCGCTAGGTTGACGTTTCTCCTGAGAAAAGAGATGTGTGCCGACATGGGCGGGATTGATTTTGACCCTTCAAGGGGGTAGGAATGTGAGAAAAACATATCGGATACACGTTTATTTTAAACGCTTTTTGGGTTTTTTCTGGGTTTCTTTCAAAACTAATGGTTATGTGTAAATTTAGTTGCAAACAGTAAATTGATTTCGTTTTGACAGTTCTAAATTGAGGTCGCTTTGCGAACCACTACTCTGCACCTAAGTTGAGAGCAGGCATCAGAAATGTAAATGATCAAAAATTTACCAATATAAGGTTAGTACGCAGATCGGAAGGAAAGGGGTCAAGAAACAGCTTTACGAACAACAGAACAAAGGAGAGGGAGCGATTACTTGGGGGTTTTCTTCACCCTTTCTGGCTTGCTTTAGCTGCCGCTGCTGCCCATTCGATTTTTTTCTTGACTGGTTTCTTCTGAAGTTCATATACCGCTAAATCGACGAATACAATTTGTTTTTAATGATGGATTTTTTTTACTGATGTGATTCGTTAAATATTGTTTTAATTTATTTATTTAATTTCTATTTTTTTGATTTTTTTTTTAATTTAGTTATTAGTTTACACTCAAACCCCGATGGTTTGTTTTGATTGTGTGACGTTTGTTTTTATTGTGTGCAAGAGCGCCGTGTAAAAGTGACGGTTTGTCACTTTTTAGTTTGATTTTGACCAACCAACAAAACTAAAAATGTGTCAAACGAAAAAGTGACCAACCACCGGGGGTTGAGTGTATTAGAAACGAGTGCTGAAAATCCGACGACTATGATTAAATTAGCAATTAATCGGTTGGATTTGGCAAACATGTTTGCAAGCTTTGAGATGACAATCGTGTTTGTGGGATGCAACCAACATTTTGCCACGTTTACAATTAGATTTCTCTGCATATACTAAGAAATAAACAAACAAGTAATAAAAGAACGCTCCCAAATTGTGTAAAATGCATTTAAAAAATCAATCAAATCTTGGAAGTGTATTTTTTATTATTTTGTCGCTTCCCTCTACATGACTGTTGCCAGAGTGAGGGCCAGAGTCAAATGACAAAACCTTTAAAAGAATAACGGCTTAATTTTTTCAACAGTTATTTTTTTGTATATTTTTTAAATTCATGTTTTATAAAATTTTTGACTTTTTTTTATTTCTTTAATTTTTTATGTAAATTTTCGAATTTTATTTAACTTGACTTTAATTGTTTATTTCTTTCCATATTTTTTTTGGTTTTTAAATTTTAACGATTTTTTGTTTTTTTTTTATTTTTTAAACTTATTAATCGTCTATATTTTTTAACCCTTTTATTTTTCTAGACTTTTAAAATTTGTTTTAATTTTTCTAGATTTTTTTAAATAATTTATTTATTTTTTTCAAGCTTCTTTGAATTTTTTTCATGTTTTAAAAACATTTTAAAATTAAATTTTGTCAAAGCTATTTGTATATTTTATCAATTTTTCCGTCCATTTGACGCGGTAGTAAACCGGCAGAAAAACGGGTACCAAAGTGAAATCCCGATGAACTGACCCGCTGAGAATTTTGGCTCGAGCCTCGACTCGATTCAGGCTCGATCTGGAGCCAGATCGACTCGAGGCTCGAGCCAAAATTCTTAGTGGGAAGCTTGTTTCGCTCTTCTCTCATTATTTGCTCTTTTGTTCAGGGGAACCGGGAAGAAACGGGAGCAATCGGGAGAATTGGGAGAAATGTAGAGCAACCGAAATAAACTGTCAAAAACAAAATTTCAGAGCAAGGGAGCAACCGTGGCTGACTGGTTACGGTGTTCACTTTGTAAGCGAATGGTTCTGGGTTCGATGCCCATCTGCTCCCAACGAGAAAGTTAAGAACATAGAAATCTGAAATGATAAATATGAACGAAAAATCAAAGTCACTCGAGGCGGGGTTCGATCCTCCGTCATTTGGATTGGTAAGCAAAAAAATGCTAACCACTAGGCCATGACGACTTGGTGAGCGTAGACTAGAATTAGGAATACTGTTACAGAGAGCGAGTTGTGGCGCTATAACCACGGCAAATAGTGTCCAGGGCATTCGTGGAAATACAATGTCCCATCCCAGAGGGTCCCGGAGTACCAAACCTTCTTAGCATGGTGCTCCCAACGAATACTACCAAAATCTCGGAGCGTATGGTGGTGTGTCCCCACGCTTCTTCCTCCCCTGTTGATTCAGAATTGTGTTGTTGTTCGAACACTCAGTGCTCAAACTCAACCCAATTACGAGTCATCTCTGCGAAACGGCTTTACGCAGTAGGCTTGGCCGCTTTAACGTTTGTGATGTTTCAATGCATTCTAATGCAATGGCGCACTACAAATGTTAATAAATGACAAGAAGAGTGCTAGGCGTCATCTAACCTAAGGCACTCTCCAGGATCCCTTCGAAAGATTGGCTGCGCTAGGGTCTGATTAGATTAGATTAGATTAGAAAAACAAAATTTCAGAGCCAACGGGAGCAAAGTAGAGGAAACGGGAGAAACTTGGAGTAATAAGAGCTACTGTCTTGCCCCGAGGTGGAGAACAATAGATTCAAAATTTAGCGCTCGGCGTTTCTCGCGAGTTGCTACCATGACACTTTGAAAAGTTTAACCGACGACGTTTAACTCCATATTGCACGCACACAGTCTCACTTTTAATTTCTCCATTCGGTTTGGTGGTGCGCGGATAATAAGGAATCCAGTTTTCAAACTTTTGGTTTTTGATATTCTGTATTTCTGGAGTATTTTTTTTTTTGAAATAGTCCAATAAACCAAATTTTCTGTTTTTGCCTTATGGGCAGACGTGTATCGGCACTCAATAGCTCTTGACAGTTATTCTAAGGCCATGGCTTGGAAAAGGCACCATATCAATTTCTATTGTGCCTAAAGTATGTTTTTTCAATGCACTATGAGGTTCTGAACGACCGAAACCTTTATCTTCACTTATTCGCTAGTTTTAGAGATGAAGTGCTATTTGAGTGCTAAATAGCACATTTAGCACTTGAAATTTTTGTGATATTCAAATCACTATTAATTTTTTGCTTATGGGACCATCCATAAACCACGTGGACACTTTAGGGGGGGGGGTATGTCGATTGTCCACGATCCATACAAAAAAGTTTTTTTTTGTATGGACAATTGTCCACGAGGGGGGGGGGGGTAACAGATTCCCAAAAAAGTGTCCACGTGGTTTGTGGATGGTCCCTATCCGAATTGCATAGTGAACAACGATTATTAAAAGCATCGAACTAAAGTTTGTTTTGATCACGGTTTTGATGCACAGTCAAGGGGCTGGAAACTCTAATATTTTTTTTAAAATACTGAGTATATTAACGATATTCCAGTATACTTGTTAGTATATTAACCGAAAAGCAATAAACTGTTAGTATATTAAGATACTCTCAGTATATTGGTAAGTATACTGGCGATATGTAAAGGAAATAATAAGTATACTAACATATATTTTGATATACTGGTTGACATAATAATTATAGCTCTAAGAGTTTCCAACCCCTTGTGCACAGTAACAAAGATTCACTCTGCCGGTTTACGAAGGCAATCGTCTCAAAATGTGGTGAAGTGCTATTGAGTGCCGATGCACGTCTGCTTATGAGTGTTTTTTTATACCGCTGACCGGGGGGATGACAACCCTATTCCGACCAAAGCAAACTGACAACAGTCGACATTAGCACGGTTGTCAATTGAGAGCCCACAACAAAAGCACTAGCTGTCAAATGGTAGCCCATAACAAATCATTGTTTGGGTTTTTGATTTTCAAATTTCCCGCAATTCAAACGATAAATACCTGAAAAAACACGTGAATTGTGTTGCTGATGCCAAATTCTATCATATCCTTGGAGATTCTATCCCAATATTGGCTGAAAATTCATATAGAAAAAAGTGATTTTTCTGTTTACCTTTTTTTGCTTTTTTCTTTTGGTCGATCAAACAGTACGCTCGTACACTGTGAATCGGCATTACAAATTTTTCAGTTTGGTTTTACACATTTGCATGGGACTTTTGAGTTTAACCAGGATAACACACTTCGTGTTACCAAAGTAATATGAATAATACTGATTCTGAGTGTTTGTTATCTGAACTTCCAAGATGGCGGCTTCTTCGCTACCCCCTGCCGCTGACTCAAGGCGGTTTCAAAAACACCCAAAAAGCAAAAACTGGAAATTTGGTTTATTGAACCTTTTTAAAAAAGCTCCAGATTTTTGATTTTTTATTTTTTTAATTTTTACCCAAAATTAAGTAAGCTCACTCGAATGTGCACTCTCACCCTCCTACCCCTCCATTTTCGTTTACCTAAAGCGGGCGGGCTTCGACTACCAACCTGACGCCACCGAAAAAACATACAACGCCAACTGTCAACCGCCGCGCACATGTTTTCTCGACCGTGCTCTTCTTCAGCACAGCCCGCAGTGTTTTTCAACCACATCGCAGCACACACTCCCTCCACAGCGCTCCATCACACCGCACACGTGTGAGGAATCGTCGGTCGCTGGTAATCAGAAGAAAAGTGCTTCAAGTCAGGTAAAACGTGGTCCGCGCGCGGAATAACGGATTTAGTGGGTTTGTAAATAAACCCCCTGGTCCGCGGAATCGATTACTACCGCGCCACAGTCAGAGTGGTGGTAGTAGTAGCAGGCGCTGCTGGGAGTAGTAGTTGTGTGTGCGTTTGTGACAGCGGCAGTCTGTTCGGTCTTTTCGCGTGACAAAAATGGCTGCGGCAAGTGAGACCGTCCTGCAGGCGCTGGTTTTCGACTACCTTTCCCGGAAGGACAAAACGTTCGCCGAGGTCTACCAGAAGAAATTCAAATCGGTAAGTGGTGCGCCGGCGGGGGAGGGTGGAGTTTGGGCGGAATTTTGGGTATTTTTGGGGGAAATTTGGGTTTGTCTGGTAGATGGAAAAAATACACGTGTTTTAATTACGACGCATTTTTTTTGTTCTGAAAAGTTGATTTTGTAGCTCAAGTAGTGATTTTAAGTATGTAATTCGATAATACCTGCTGAAATAAGCTAAAACAGCAGGTAAAAACGTGGTGTTTTTCAGAAAACATATTTTCTGAAAATGGCGACAGCGACCGCGTGTTTATTGACAGCCACGCGAAAGACCTTGAAAAATGTGCGTCGAAACAAAAACACAGCAGGCGTGTTTACACGGAAGTAATTCGTTTTCTCTCTCCACAGCCGGTCATCGCCAAGGGTTCTCCCCGGTTGGAGGAAGTGGTCAAGCAGTACCAGGGCTCGGCCCCGAAGAAGATTGCCGTGTCGAAATCTTCCGCCGAATCCGGTTCGGAGGATTCGTCCGACGAGGATGAACCGCCGGCAAAGGTGGCCAAGGTAGTGGCCAACGGCAAGCCAGTGACCAACGGAAAGCCAGCGACCAACGGAAAGGCCCCGGCGGTTAACGGAAACGGTGCCAAGAAGGGTGCTGATACCTCCAGCAGTTCGGACGACAGTTCCGAAGAGGAGGAAGCGCCCAAGAAGGCGGCCGCTGCCCCAGTGAAGGCTACTCCGGTCAAGACCCCAGCAAAGGCTGCGCCTGCCAAGAAGGCTGCCTCGAGCAGCGACGATTCGGATTCCTCGGAAGAAGAGGAAGCCCCCAAGACCCCGGCAAAGGCACCAGTCAAGACCCCCGCCAAGGCCACGCCTGCGGCCAAACCCGCACCGACCAAGGCAGCAGCCAAGAAGCAGGAATCGTCCAGCGATGACAGCTCGTCCGAAGAGGAGGCCCCGAAAACTCCGGCCAAACCGGCCGTCGCCAAAGTCGCTGCTAAGGCCACGCCCGTAGCCAAGAAGGCTGAGTCGAGTAGCGATAGCGATTCCTCGGAAGATGAAGCTCCGGCCAAGGCCCCCGCAAAGACCCCGGTGAAGCAAACTCCGGCGAAGGCGACCCCAGCCAAGCCGGCCGCAGCGAAGAAGGCCGAATCCAGCGACAGCGAATCCGACTCGGACGATTCCGAAGAAGAAGCCCCAGCTGCCAAAAAGCCCGCTGCCCCAGCTAAGGCCACCCCGGCCAAGACCCCCGCAAAGGCTGTGCCGGCCAAGAAGACAGAGTCCAGCAGCGACAGCGATTCCTCGGAAGAAGAGGAAGCCGCCCCCGCTAAGGCACCGGTCAAGACCCCGGCCAAGGCCACGCCGAAGGCTGCCCCCAAGAAGGCCGCCTCGTCCTCCGAGGACAGCTCCGACGACGACGAAGAGGAGTCCAAGCAAGCCGCCGTGAAGAAGCCCGTGCCGCCGGCCAAGAAGGCGGCCGAGTCGAGCGACGATTCCAGCTCCGACGAGGACGAAGCTCCGGCTGTCAAACCGCTGGTGAAAAAGCCAGCTGCTGCCGCGGCCAAGAAGAAGGACGAATCCAGCGAGGACTCGAGCTCGGAAGAAGAAGACGAAGCTCCGGCGAAGAAGCCGGCTGCTGCTGCGGCCAAGCCCGGACAGAAGCGCAAGGCCGAGGAGGAGAAGGAAGAAGAGGACGACGATGAGGAGGAGGAGGAAGAGGAGGAGTCCAAGCCGCCGGCCAAGAAGGCCGCCTACAGCAACTTCGTCAAGGCGGGCGAAGGCAACAACAACAAGAACAACGGCAAGGTAGGTGGATTTATGGTTGAATTTGGGTTTTGGAAGTCTTCAACAATTAGTTGTGGGAGTCTCTTTTGAAAAATCATGATTTAAACTGTCGACTTAACGTCGACGCGCCACCCAAGCTACGATGCCACGAAGTGGCCTTAGTTTTCAAACTTCTAAAGGTTATCTCGACACCTTTCAAACCAACCGGAGTCGTTCAGGAGTGCTTTGCGGACCCCAACTCATTCTCCTAGCACTTAACAACTCTCCCAGAGCAAGCCACGAGGGTCACCGTGCTTTCGACATGCCCTCTAGCTCCTCGCGGAGCTACATGGGCGTGTTGATTGCGGAGATCTTCGTACACAAAAGTTTCCAAGTGATAAAAGTGACAAAGCTGATGCGAATTTCCTAGCTCTCTAACCTTTGCGTTTTGCATCTCAAGCGTGCATCGAATTGGGAAAGAAATAGAGAAATACGCAAGCACTTTGCTAGATTATTCTCTTTTTTTTGTAGAGGGTCACACCTGTGTGGGGGGATTGTCGATTGTCTTAGCGTTAAGAGTAGCGTTGAGAGTTTCGCTTGTGCTAACCTATTTCTCCGTTTCTTTCCCGCTTTCGCGCACAGATGCAAAACGGCAAGGGTGGCGAGCGCAAATCGTTCGGCGGATTCAACAACAAGGATGTCGGCCCCGCCTGGGAGTGCGAAAAGTGCAACACGTTCAACGACGCCAGCATGCGCAGCTGCAAGGAGTGCAAGGCGTGGAACACCAACGCGGACGACTCGAACGACTGGGAGTGCTCGTGCGGCTTCAAGAACTTCCCGAACCGTCGCCAGTGCTTCAAGTGCAAATCGCCGAATCCGGCCGGAGGCGGCGGTGGCGGTGGAAACTTTGCGGGCGGTCGCAAGAGCTTCGGCGGCGGAGCCAACAACGGCAACGATGACCAGTGGGAGTGTGCGTGCGGGTTCAAGAACTTCCCCAGCAGAAATCAGTGCTTCAAGTGCAAGGCCGCGAATCCCAGCGGAGGCGGGGGTGGTGGTGGCGGTGCCCGCAAGAGCTTCGGAGACCAGAACGGTGGCGGCCGTCAGTTCCCCCCGGACTGGGACTGCCCCAGCTGTGGAGTGTCCAACTTTGCCAAGCGTGGCACC
This sequence comes from Culex pipiens pallens, assembly GCF_016801865.2. Lineage (NCBI taxonomy): Eukaryota > Metazoa > Arthropoda > Insecta > Diptera > Culicidae > Culex > Culex pipiens. The sequence continues at coordinate 66,034,887 of NC_068939.1, read as the reverse complement.
TGCTTCAAGTGTTCGACGGCCAATCCGGACGGAACCATGGGCGATAACTGGGAGTGCGCCGACTGCAAGTTCTCCAACTTCCCGAACAGACGGTCTTGCTTCAAGTGCCAGAAGCCGAACCCGAACGGAGGAGGTGGTGGCGGCGGCGGTGGTGGATTCCAGCGTGGAGGAGGCGGTGGCAAGTTTGGCGGCGGAAGTGGAGGCAAATTTGGCGGTGGAAGCGGTGGCAAGTTTGGACAGAAGGGAGGATTCGGAGGAGGACGCGGCGGCGGTGACGGCGGTGAATCCAAGGCGAATAAGAAGATCACCTTCGATGAGTAGGGTGCGGACGCGTGGTTTCGTGTAGGGTTTACTTTCGTTTAAGTAATAAAGAACGCATTTAGCTCGTTGCACCTCGACGTCGTCGTTTAACTTGGTCATTTTCTCTGTGGCGCTGGAGCAGCATTGGAAGAGGAGAAGCTCACCGTTAGTCGATACGTTTTAATCCATTTATTCACAGTGATGATGTGGTCGATTCACTCTAAATGTACAAGTTACATTGTATAAGATTGTGTTTACAATAAAGCAAATATATATCGTACACTTAACAACACAAAAATAGCGAAACTTTTTTCTCTGTTGAAGAACAGTCCATTTCGTTGAAAGATATGATAAAATTCTATCAAATATGCATCTAGATTATAAAATTTTACTGAACAAATTTTATCAGTTTCTCCAAATCTTCTTTTTAAGTTGCAGAACATTTGGGGTGCTTTTCCAGGGCCATATTTACAAAACTCGAAATTTACCAATTAAAAAGCTTTTCCCGAACACAGACGTAAAATTCAAGTAGGTACCTGTAACTTTTTGTTTTGGAATTTCCTAAGATCCGGGCTGCGATAGTCACCAGACGTAATACGAATAGTTCAAATCGCGAAAAGATTGTTCATCGCAGGTTTTTCTGCTTTTGTAACTTTGCTCGATGTTGCGTTCCACGCAGAACCTTCAACTCTCCACTCTGGATTTTTTTTGTGAATTTGCTTCGTATACCACGTCGACGACCCCTTGCACCGATCGTTGCGACTGGCGGAACGTCGCGGCGCCGAATGTTACAAGTTGCATGGTCGAGTCTATTGTTTCCTTTTTCGGCAGCCACCCGATGATTGTTTGCGATGAGATTCTGCCAGTTTATGCCTGTTGAGATTAGGTTAAACATAAGTTAATATATGAAATCTAGGGAAAATTTGCTGTATCTTACCTTTGATAGCGCCTCGAAAAAAGTTGTGTCGATGAAGTAAATATGTACTCTAGGTACTTGAAGTTCACGTCGGTGTTTGGGAAACGCTCTTTTTTTCTTCGCATTTTTCTCGATAACTTTTAGCCAACAGTAGGTCTTAACTGTATTTAGACATTACTGCCCACCATTGAAAAAACGGCTAATATCCACATTTGGCAAAAACGAGTTATTACCACCAGGTGGTAGAGGATGTTCCAACGCATCTTCTAAAACTTGAATTTCACTAAAATAGTGTTTAGATTTGGCTGCCGATGCGAAAAACCAAACGGCTAATATCCCATTCCCCTTTGAAATTGCTTTGGCGAAGATTTGGTGACAAACACAAAAACGCGTTTTTCTCGGATGACTTGATTTGGCATAATAGCCGAATTTTCAATTATGGGCAGATTACAGTTTGGTAGTTTCAAAACATTTAAGATCGAAAAATTCTCAAAAATATTCCCCTCGCGTTTTCAGTTCTCCACTCCGCCCAATAAGAATCAGTCTCGGTTCGGCAACCAACAGCAAAGTGGTGGCGGAAGCGCCAACAAAAAGTTCCTCAACAGCGACGAGAAGCGCGGCGTCGAACGGTTCCGCCGCATCAAGGAGGAGAACGTCACCATCGATGACCGCCTGCGGGACAATTCGTACGACGCGAAGGTAAGTGTGCTACTTGGTGCGGTCGTTCGGTTGTTGATCCTCTGTGCGTTGTGGGGCGGGTGGTGGGATAAGGGAAGTTGGAGAGAGGAGAGGACATTTTTGGCGCGAAGGGGGGAGGACTTGATCAAGTAGCACACTTGCCCGGGGGGTTTTGGGGTGGCAGAGCTTCCGCTTCGATCGAGTTGAGTCCCTCCGCGACTTAAAATGTTCTCTCTTTCTTTCTCTGTTGGCACATTTCAGAAGCAGTTTATTAGCTTTGCGAGGGACGTAGACTATCAAGAAGATGAGGGTAAGGTGGATCTTGTGGCCGGTGCCTGGCGGTGCTTGGTGTGTAAAGCGACCAATCCGGACAAAAGGAATTGCTATGAGTGTGGGACGTTTAAGGTGCTTGCCACTTCTAAATCCAAGCTGAAGAATAGCTGGGCCTGTTCGGAGTGTGACACCATAAATTTTTGGGATAAGGCCACTTGCTCAGAATGTTCACTGGAAAATCCCAACAAAGATGCCGCCAATACGATACTGCACCCAGGTCGTCGCCCCGGAGATTGGAGCTGTTCGGACTGCCAGGTGTACAATTACTCCAAGCGCGAGAGTTGCTTCAAATGTGGCAAAGAGAACCCCAAAGAGGACGGCTGTTGGACTTGCGAGGGCTGCAACAACCTAAACTACGGACATTATGTTCGTTGTAGAAGGTGTAGAAAACGAAGAACCAACTGGAGCTGCACCGGATGTGGACACACCAACGGGGTCCGTAGAGCGATATGTGCCAACTGTACCAAACAGGCACCGTTTGCGGCACAGTCGCGGGCAGGCGATTGGGAATGTCCAAAATGCTCGCGAAACAACTTTGGCAAAAACCTCAAGTGTTTCCAGTGCTATCAACCTAAGCCACTTGAAAGCTAAATCTACGCACAGAGGATCAACAACAATCTGTTCAACCTGCATGCAATCCGAAAAAAAAAAAATCCTAATCATAACTCTAATCGCAGATCAACGCCCGGGGCTCGTTTGGTGAGAAGGCGAATGAAATCCTGAAGCACACCCGGGGCAAGTCGTTCCGTCACGAGAAGACCAAGAAGAAGCGCAGCGGTTATCGCGGCGGTTTGATCGACATGTCGGTGAACTCGATAAAGTTTGACGATTGAAGCGACCATCTAGCGTTAGGGCGTGCTAGTGCGGGAGGTGACCTTTCTCTGTAATCCGTAGGGAGATAGTTTAAGATGTTCTTTTTCCACCGTAGCAAGATAACAAAAAAACGATTTATTTAGTGTGAATGAGATCAGTTGAGTCAGTATCGTAAATCATCACCGATTTTGTGAACCGTTCGTGATTTTTATTTCTCGCGTATGAGGAATATCTAAGGATAAACAATGCTTTTAAAAATACACAAATAATTTGTATCAAATACTTTATCTGTTTTACTTTCTTTCTTATCACAGCCTCTTACCCCTCTAACGCTCGTATTTTTTCCCGTGTTCAGGAGGTCATTTCGAGCTACTTTTGATCTACGAAAAACTTTACTTCTCTTGTGTTATTTTGTCTTGTTCTATTTTCAATATTCTATTTGGCACTTACTTTGTAATGTTATGTTTGTTTCTGAAAGTATTGAGCATTTTGAACACCTTCAGTCATCTATCATTTCTTTATTCCTTTAATTTTTTGATATTTTTCCAATCATTTTAGAACTTTTTCTTGATTTTTTTTTACATTTTCTGCTAATAATACGTAGAGGTATAGGACATAACAAAAACTATTGCATACTTATTTCCACTAAAATAAAGGAAGGATTAAGAAGACCGAGATCACGCAGATGCTGCTATTCCGAGCTAACGAAACGCGGAAATTCTACGAGAAGTTCAATCGGTCCCGCAAGACGGTCAAGAGGGAGATCAGGAAGCTGAAGAACAACAGAGCTGCCGGCAAGGATCGATTATCGGGTGAGCTCTTCAAATATGGTGGAGAGAAACTGGCGAGGGCGCTTCACTGTGTGATTTCCAAGATCTTGGAGGAGGAGAAGCTACCTCGTGGGGCCTTACCAAGCTGTTTCACTGTTTCGAGCGCTACCACGGACCAAATAATTTGTCTCCGAAAAATCCTCGAGAAATGGCGAGAGTAAAACGTGCCCACACATCACATCTTCATCAATTTCAAGGCGGCTTATGATACAGTCGACCGCGAGCAGCTATGGTAGATTATGCACGAGAACGGATTCCCGGATAAACTGACTTGGCTGATCAGTGCTATCTTGGATGGTGTGACGTGCCACGTGCGTGTTTCTGGGGAATTTGCGAGCCCTTTGGATCACTCCTAGGGCTGCGGCAATTTGATGGCTTATCCTGGGGTATTATTCAAAGAAGGGCCTTGACACGAGTGGCACGATCATGAACAGATCCTACCAGCTGCTTACTTTTGCCAATGACATTGATACTGTGGCCAGAAACATGGAGACGGTGGAAGATGTCTACACCCGCCTGAAGGTACAAGCAAGACGTGTAGGACTTGGCATGAATACGTCGAAAACAAAGCACATGAGAGAAAGGGGTTCAAAGGACGTCGCCCCATCCCCCCAAGTCTCATCCCTCTAGCTGTGGATGATAATGAGTAGGAGAATGTGAGCGAGTTCGTGTACTTGGGATCGCTGGTAACCGCCGACAACGACACCAGCAAAGAGATCCGGACTCGTATTTTTGCTGGGAATCGTGCGTACTTCGGATTACGGAAGACCCTCACATCGAATCGAGTGCAACGCCGCACGAAGCTGACGATGTACAGAACACTGATTAGACCGGTAGTCCTCTATGGCCACTAGACCTGGACGATGCGACAGGAGGATGAACGTGCCCTCGGAGTCTTCGAACAGAAGGCGCTACGAACGGTCTACGGTGGAGTGCAGGTGTCTAACGGAGTGATTGGCGAAGACGCATAAACCATGAGCGAGCTGCACGCGTTTCTTGAAGAACCGACCATCGGCGGTACAGGAAGAAGAGCAGGGACACCGCGCACACGGTGGGGAGACTCAGTAAATTGTGATATCCGGAAAATCTGTAGCCTGGGAATTTGGAGAGTAGTAGCACAAGATCGAGAAAGCGTCTTCTTGCTAACAGTAGGGGAGAGTGGGGAGACTTGATCCCCGGGGACACTTGATCCCAAGCCTGTATCTCGTCAGCATGTGGGTAAAACAATTAGCTTTGTTCTCGAAAGTTGTGCGAAATTAACTAAAACTCATTGTAGAAAACAAAAAAAAAAAAAAAAGTTTAGATTGAGTCACACACATTTTTCTAAAACGAGCTGCAAAAAACTTCCAAGAGATCTTTTTTTCTTTGTTTTGATATGTATAGAAAACACTCAAAAATTATTCAAAAAAATATTTTTTTCACATGAATTGTTTGATAAACTTATCAACTCCAAAACCCTTACGCATTTGATGTTAAATTTATCGTCATACTATTTTCACAATCAATTGTTTAAAAAAGTGCGTTAAGGGAGACTTGATCCCTGCATTTTTACAGTCACTGGAATCAGCCTCAAGATTGATTAATTGGGCTGGGTTTTCATACATAGTTTCCTTTAGTATAGTTGTACATAACTTACTGCAGTTTGAACTTTTTTTCAAAAGTTTTGTAAACAAAAATTTCCAGCTTTTAAAAACATGCTTAATTTTGGTCTAAAAAAAATTTAGTTTTTAAATATTTTGCTTACTAAATTTGTTATATTTTGAACACAAACGTACAGGTTTTATGTGAAATTGCTGTAACTTATAGATAATTTAAAGTTTGGATGAATAAGAAACATTTTGCTTAAGATTTCTTCAAAATGTTGAAAGGGGGATCAAAATACCCCTAACATTTTTAAAATGCAGGTTCAAAATATTTTTTTTAAATGCTTGGCATGATTCGAAGAGTTCGTCTGATGAAATACCCTTATTACAGGGTGGCCACTCAAGTCTGGAAATCGGGAAAGTCGGGAAAAAGTCGGGAATTCGCCAAAATCCGCCAAAAATCGGGAAAAAGTCGGGAATTTATGATTTTTTGTCAAAAAGTCGGGAAAAGTCGGGAATTCTGAGCAAACTGGTTTTAAAATTATTTTTTAACTCTTGAATAATTTTGTAATATTTTGTACAATTTATGCTTAAGTAACTTACTTAAATTTTAAGGTTCTTTTCACTATGTCAATATATTTGACTATGAAGAAGCTATTTAAGACATTCAAAATCCAAACGAATATTGGAGTCTTTGACACAGTTTTTCATAAAAAAAATTTATGAATCAAATGATTGCTATTAATTTGTGTTCATCAAACAAGAGGTAAAGTTAATGAAAAACTAATATAAAAATAGAGCCTAATGGCCAGCTTAGAATTATAATTCTATTTCATTTTGTCACACAATTGAATATTTGAAAACAGATTCCAACTTGAGTTTGGCAATGTTTTTTTTTTGTTGGTTTAATTGTTAAAACTTAAATATCGAATTCATGTTAAAACTTAAATATTAAAATTCAAAATTGAAAAACTTTTTTACGTTTTGAAAACATAAAGAAAATATTGAAATTGCAAAAAAAAATCCAAGAAATTTTGAGTTATTGCAAAATTGTTTAAAAAAATTGTCTTTTCAAACATTTTGCTTAAAATAAGTGGGAAAACATAAAATCATATCAAACTGAATTTTCATTGAAAAAAAAAGTTAAATACTGACCACTAAATAAATTACCATTGATTAAAAAATTCAATATCAAAAATTACAAAATTAAAAAGGGAACTTGGCAAAAACATTTTTTATGAATTCCTTGACATTTTTCTAAATCCTTTGAATAAATAATAACAGCAATTATGTTTTAATCATTCTTTGATTTAAAATGATGATGAAGTTTAAAAAAAATAGGAACGATATTTTAAGTTCAGTTATCTTTAACTTTTTGTCATTTCCAGTTGAAACGAAGTATCAAAAACTATACGTTTGCCAATTTAAAAAATAACATGGAAGTTATAAGTTTTGTTGAACTTTCGATTATTTTTTCAAAGAAGTTTGTGTTTCTACTCTGAATCATAATAATGAAATTCCATTTTTGAAGTTTTGTTTTATTTGTTGTTTAGTTTCTGTATTTACAAAAAATGCCTATATTTGGATTTTTTTTAAATTCATTGAGATTTTTTTTCGGTGGTTAATATTGACTTTTCTTCTAGAAAGTTTTTTGCTTGAAATCATTCTTTAGATAAGAAATGCCAATTATTTGAGCATTCTGGAAAAAGTCTGGAAAAAAGTCGGGAAAAAGTCGGGAATTTGAAAATGGAATTTGAGTGGTCACCCTGCTTATTAGCCAAACATAGATGAATGTTTAAGCTTTCAATTCATGCAAAAAGTTTATAGTTTTGTGAGAAATTGACAGAGTTATGTGCGGTACAAAAAAAGGGGATCAAGTCTCTCCATTCTCCCCTACACATTATTTTTGACACAAAATCTGTTAGCATACTTCTGATGAATATCACCATCATTTTTTTTTTCTATATGTATGAAAATTTTAACGTCTGATCAAGCTGGATCAGAATTTTTTTTTCGAGTTTCGTTATAACGAAAATACAACGTCGCTTTCGGTGTGGTGCTGTTGTCAAATTTTGATTTAACTGATTTATTTTTGATTCTTTTATAAGGCCCTTGGCGAGGCCCTTGGTTAACTTGAGAAAAAGGAACTAAACCGCTTTCAACTTTTGAGGTGGAATAACCCATCTATATCCACTTTTTTCTGAACATCTGCCCAAATTCTATGGAGCCTTTAAATATTAAATTTGAGTGTTTTTGATTGTTAAAAAATAATAAATACCTCAAATAAAAGTGAGCATGCAACTCTCCATTGTTGATACATCTGAAAATGTTGATTTAATAAAGGAAAACGGCAAAAGTGACGAGAATTGGTCGAAAGGCTTAGAGTTATTAACCTGGGTATAGTTCCCCTATTTGTATCGCTGAGTGAAACGATTGCCCAATACGCTTACTCGTGTCAGTGCCTTAGTTAAAGAAATAATTGTTCCAAAATGGATTAACACACAACACGCAACACACAGCTGAAAGAAACTCTAAAACTCTGTTATGAACTGTAAAAGATCTTATTGTATCTGGATTATTCACCAAAAAAACCGAATTGAAATTGAAATTGATTGACCAAGACGCTTACAGCTAGCGAGTCGCAATCGGCAAAGATTTGTTCGGTGATGAGTGAGTGATTTCTGAGCTTTGAACCGAAAATCAGGACCCTTGGTTGAATGTGTTTTTTTTTTGTGTGCCGCTTCAAGTTATAGTACCTAATTCAAAAGTAAACTTTGATTTGAATTTAACTAGTTTACAACCCTCCATCGCTCAAAATATTTCTTTATTTTGAAATAGCAGAGAAGTGCTCAGAACATTACGGTTTTGCGAGTGTTTTTTTTCTGTTTAAAGTTCATTCTATAACAAACTCGGATGGCATTCATTGGGATGGAAGTATTAGACACAGCATTAATTGTTAACTGATAAACCAAAGAAATAAGCTTATTTGAATAGAACTGAGATGTGACCAACGAATGCCACTTACCGTGTAAGTACTTCAAAATTAGTTTTAAGACTTTCACAATTCCCAACAGGATCCACCCGATGACACCGCCCCACTTCCAGTTCAATCAACTTCGCGCTCGATCCAGTCTCCTCCCGAACTGGTTGCCGTGACGCTGCCCCAACCGGTGTCCCCGCTGAAACCACTCAAGTCGGACTCGTTTTGGGTGTGTCTCGAGTGCAAAGCGTACAACGCGCGCAGCCGGCGGGTGTGTCTTGCTTGCGGCAACCGGAAGTCACTGGTCAGCCGGCCGATCCGGTACAAACGGAGCTGGCTGTGCCGGCTCTGTGCGCGACTCAGTTTGGCCAGCGAGGTTGAGTGCAAGCACTGCGGAGCGCCGGCAAATGCTAAGTCATTTGTGGGTGGTGCCGGCGAAGAAAGCATGTTTTGTTGAATGTTTGAAAACTATACCGAACAAGGAAATAATGTTTTTTAGATTAAGATGAATCTTATTCCCTTTTGGAATATTTTTTTTTGTTATTTTTACACTTTGATCATATGAACTGAAATAAAACTGCGTGTAAATTTTGAGCTGTTAAAATTTATATTTTGTTATCGTTATCAAGGGTGACATTAGGTCTGGGGGTGAGATTGGGTCATACAAAAAGGATGAAGTTTGTATGACCCAATCTTACCCCCCAGACCCAATGTCACTCCTGATGACTGTACATTTTAGTAGAGTAGCCAGACTTATTCCACTATCTCATTGCAGACGCACTTGCCAGGAATAATGAGTCACTATGAAAATCATTACAACTCCTGAAAATAAAAATAAAAAACCAAACCATCCACCATAAAAATGCTTATATATTACTTGCACGGGAGTGAATGACCCATAGGGTTAAAGTTCCCCTAATAAAATCAACAACAACAACAATTATTACTTTAACTCAAAATGATATGAAAATAAAAAATAAAAAAGGTGCAGGTGGTTATGTTACACATGACCAGTATGACAAAGAACTTTGCTAGATGATTGTTGAAATTTTCGATTAGAACGTCCGATCCAAATTTCCCCATGATTCCCTTATAATTACACAAGACAACTCTTTTGTGGTCTATTTCGTGGCTCTGAAACAGGCTGTTTGATTTGTAAAGTTTTAAGGCATAATATCAACGTCCTATCGAACTAAGGGGATGAAAATTGCAAGTGGAGCTGAACTGCCCTATTCAGGGCTCTAATTGATTACGAAATAGTTATTCTAAATTTCCAGAAACAGATTTCAGAAGTTTAACAGTCATTTTTCCCCAACTCTTATGGTTCGGCAAATGTCCCCCCATCGGAACATCCCCGGGGCGTCCGGCCACTCCGGATTGTGGCCACTACTGCTGAAATATCAAATTTCATGTCCAGTATCAAAATCCATAAAGTTTGATACCCATATTGCCCCAACTCTTATGGTTCCGCAAATGTCCCCCTATCGGAACATCCCCGGGGCCTCCGGCTACTCCAGGTGGTGGCCACTTCTGCCAAAATGTCAAATTTCATATCCAGTATCAAAACCCTACAGTTTGATACCCATATTACCCCAACTCTTATGGTTCGGCAAATGTCCCCCCATCGGAACATCCGCGGGGCCTCCGGCCACTCCGGATTGTGGCCACTACTGCCGAAATGTCCAATTTCATATCCAGTATCAAAAACCCTAAAGTTTGATACCCATATTGCCCCAACTCTTATGGTTCCGCAAATGTCCCCCCATCGGAACATCCGCGGGGCCCTCCGGATTGTGGCCACTACTGCTGAAATGTCAAATTTCATGTTCAGTATCAAAAACCTTAAAGTTTCATACCCATATTGCCCCAACTCTTATGGTTCGGAAAATGTCCCCCTATCGGAACATCCCCGGGGCCTCCGGCCACTCCAGGTGGTGGCCACTACTGCCAAAATAATAAATTTCATGTGCAGTATCAAAAACCCTACAGTTTGATACCCATATTGCCCCAACTCTTATGGTTCCGCAAATGTCCCCCCATCGGAACATCCGCGGGGCCTCCGGCCACTCCAGGTGGTGGCCACTACTGCCGAAATGTCAAATTTCATATCCAGTATCAAAAACCCTAAAGTTTGATACCCATATTGCCCCAACTCTTATGGTTCGGCAAATGTCCCCCCATCGGAACATCCGCGGGGCCTCCGGCCACTCCAGGTGGTGGCCACTACTGCCGAAATGTCAAATTTCATGTCCAGTATCAAAAACCCTAAAGTTTGATACCCATATTGCCCCAACTCTTATGGTTCGGCAAATGTCCCCCCATCGGAACATCCGCGGGGCCTCCGGCCACTCCGGATTGTGGCCACTACTGCCGAAATGTCAAATTTCATATCCAGTATCAAAAACCCTAAAGTTTGATACCCATATTGCCCCAACTCTTATGGTTCCGCAAATGTCCCCCCATCGGAACATCCGCGGGGCCTCCGGCCACTCCGGATTGTGGCCACTACTGCCGAAATGTCCAATTTCATATCCAGTATCAAAAACCCTAAAGTTTGATACCCATATTGCCCCAACTCTTATGGTTCCGCAAATGTCCCCCCATCGGAACATCCGCGGGGCCTCCGGCCACTCCGGATTGTGGCCACTACTGCCGAAATGTCCAATTTCATATCCAGTATCAAAAACCCTAAAGTTTGATACCCATATTGCCCCAACTCTTATGGTTCGGCAAATGTCCCCCCATCGGAACATCCCCGGGGCCTCCGGCCACTCCAGGTGGTGGCCACTACTGCCGAAATGTCCAATTTCATATCCAGTAACAAAAACCCCAAAGTTTGATACCCATATTGCCCCAACTCTTATGGTTCCGCAAATGTCCCCCCATCGGAACATCCGCGGGGCCTCCGGCCACTCCGGATTGTGGCCACTACTGCCGAAATGTGGTGGCCGATTCCAATTCCCGCTCATGCCGGCTGGCATGTCTTGGCGTGTCCATGCCTCCAGGCTATCTGCTCCCGGGCCTCCAGGCCGTCTGCAAACGGGCCACCAGGCCATCTGCTCCTGATGTGGTCTCGTCGACGGCCAGCAACAGACTGAATTTTCGGGACCGACCGAGCCGAGTTTTGTTAATTCTAGATTAAATTTTCAAAACAACCTATCCCTCATGGGTTTCCTATGCAGATAGGGCCTTTTGAAAATTTAATCGAGAATTTAGATCGGGGACGTATGCCCCGCCTTTTTGCACCCATTCTCCTACATCTCCTTATTCGCTTTTTGCCGCGTCGACGATCCGAAAATTATGAGGTAGAGTGGGGGTGATTTTAGATACATCAATCTCACGTCTCTATATTGACTGATTGGGAAACGTTTGTTCAACCAACCAGCGTGCACCAAAAAGAGGGGAAATTTGCCGAGAGGGGAATTCGTCACGTAACGTTTTCGCTTCGCGAAAATTTTGGATTGACACCCCGTATAGAAACCTTAGGACAAAGTTCTTTGTCAAAAAAAAACTCTTCATCAAAATCAGTTTTACATTGCAACTTCAAACATTTAAATCGGTCAAAAGATCTGCTACTGGTTAGCTTTACAGAGAGGTTGAAATGATAATTTACCTAAAGAATAAAGTTGACTGAATATTTGGTTAGATTTCAATAAGGCTGGTACAAATTTTATTTAAAGTTTTTGTCCCCCTTCAAAGTTGGCCCGAAAAATCAGGGGACAAAACATTTTTTTTTTCAGAAAACTTAAATTTTTTAATGGAAATTGAACTTCAATCAGCTGAAATCAGTTTAAATGCATTCCTCTGTGTTTCGAATCATTTTTAGCATGTTTGGCTTGATTTAAAAATCTTGAGAATTTTTGAAAATTTTTGATGTTTAGTATCGCAAAATGTTTTTTTCGCTAAAATTTTTGTTTTCTTCAAATCTTACATTTTTTAACAAATAATGATTGCAAAACACTGAACTAGTGTAAAATGCATTTTAAAACACTTTTTCCATGCAAATGTTGAAACTATGGCTTGTTATTTCAATATTTACATTTTTTTAAAATAAATTTTAAATAAACTTTACTTACAGTCATCCCTCATATTTGGAACAGTTTACAGATCGGCCAATGTCCAAAAAATCATAGATATCGATAATTGAACTTAATGATTCGCTTTTACCTTCATTTGAAAGCTTTTCTTGCGATATTTCAAATGCTGTATCGAACAGCTGCAAATTTAAACTTTTAAATCATGTTTTTGAAGAATTTGACCCTTGAAATCCACAAATTCGGAACATTTTTTTCTTACGGATGTAAACAATCTTTGGTTCTCTCCATGAGTACAGAGTTTTTACAAAATAATGAATTCACGCACTGAAACCAACGAAACTCAAGCTTAGTAATGTTTTATGAATGGTCTAATAACTTTTTTGGAAAAAAATATCAGTTAAATTCAGGTGTTCCACAATTGTGGGAGGCGAGGTACAATAACATCCACAATTCTGGAACATGCAATTTGGAGGCAGTGTTTTGCTGCTCCGAATAAAATAGTCTCGAGAGGCAGTTTTTTGTTTTAAAAGTACTCTTTCTACTAGTGAAATAGCAAGAGAACGTAAAAATAAAGGTCCTAAAAATAGAAGTGTCACCAGAAAATATGCATTTTGTATGCTATTGACAAATTATCACAAAAGTGTTCCGAATATGTGGGATGACTGTACTGCCGTTCTACGCATAATTGTCCCATGTTCAAAAAAGTGCAACTGAGAAAAACGCGATTGAAATTTTTCGACCGATTTCTGTGTTTCTACGCATAATTGTCCCGTGGGTCCCTATTCGCCCTATGTGTCCCTAATCTTCCCAGTTAGCAGGTTATCACCCCTATTTGTGATTCTCTTTCTATACAACTGGTAAACAAGACATAATGCTTAGTAAAACTAATGATTCCGTGTAAGAAAATACTTGGTGGGACAATTATGCGTAGAGGTTTAACGATGGGACAAACAGACTTGGTGTTGTTTTTAATGAGTTTCCGAACAAAGTACCAGATTTTATGTGTTTTTTTTAAAGGACACATCAGACTAAACTTAAAAATGTCATTAAGTCAAAATCGTCCAAAACTGACATGGGACAATTATGCGTAGAACGGCAGTGTACCTCATCGAAACTACTGAACCAATATGTTGGATAATTCGTGCTTGCCATTTCATTAGGGCACATAACTTTTTTAGGCAAGAGTGTGTCCCTTTCACACCTTATGTAAACTGTCATTTGAGTGAAAGGGATACACTATTTTTTACAAATGTTATGTGCCCTTTTGAAATGTTAGGCTCCAATTTTGCTTCTCTAGGTGTATCATGCGTCTCCATCATATTCTACCGTAGTGGATGAATTCAATGGAGACGCATGGTGCATGGATATTTTGTTTCTGATATATCTGCAATTCCATGTCAAACAGGAAGGCTCCAAATCAAAAGTGCTCCATTTTGGCTCAAATTTGGCATGGGAGTTCCTTGATCAAAATAATAAGACCCGTATTTTTTTTTTGTTTGGCGATTAGGGTGCTCCTATTCGAAATAGGGTGGTTAAAAAAAGCATTTTTTGTCGATTTTCGCAAAAAGCACATTTTCCAAAAAATCATATCTCCAGAACGGCTGGCCCAAGTTTAGAGCGCCACGTTTCAAAAGAATGGTTATTAGTTGGGCTGTTAAGGAAAAATATGTCGAGGTCCGAAAAAACGAGCTGAATATTTGAAAAGGTCCTATGAAAATTTCATTTGCCTTTAGATGGTCTCGGGACCAAAGAGCTCATATCTGAAAATATTTTACATAACATATCCAAAAATTGCGAATATCCATTATCATGATTCGGACATATGATTTTGTAAACAAAAAAAAAAACTGTGATTTTAGACGCGCCGCGCGTAAAAACAGGAAAATGACGAAAAAAGGTAAAAAAAACTTTTGTCACTAAAACTGCGATTACTTGAAAGTTTAAGCGATGACATATACATGTTAGGGTATCAAAACTTGCGTATTTCAATAATGCTGATGCTTTTTGCCAAAATCGACGAGAAAAACAAATTTTTGGACCACCATATTTCGAATAAAAGCAATCGCCAAACGAAAAATACGGGCCTATTTATTTTGGCCAAGGACCTCGCATGCCAAATTTGAGCCAAATCGGAGTACTTTTGATTTGGAGACTTCCTGTTTGATGTGGTATCGCTGATATTATTCATTGATTCATAGCTATAGTACATACCTTAATTTTGCATTTATTTTTAGGGAATTGTTAGTTATCTTATATTTATTTGTTTTACAATCTGCACGGAGAAAAAAGAGTTCCCAAAATCGTGAACAAGCGTTCATGAAAATGGGAACCTCGAACAAAGTGTTCAAATCCCATGGTACGATTTTGAAAAACGTACCATGAAATTTGAACACTTTGTTCGAGGTTCCCATTTTCATGAACGCTTGTTCACGATTTTGGGAACTCTTTTTTCTCCGTGTGGTCTAGTGTATTGAACTATGTATTCCTAGTAGATATAACCGAATTGCAACAATCAATCCTGATGGATTTTGTGAGCCAATCAAATACTTTAACATAAATTTCGATTCTTGCTCAGCCCACTGTTCTATCATCGCAACTATCATCATCATCAACGATCGTCATCATTAACTACCACGGAGAATCGCAGGTACCTTTTCTGCCTCTAAATCCTCCTTCTCCGACCACAATCCATCCACTCCACCAGCTTAGCTGGAACTTATGAAGAAGTACAACCAAAATGGCTCTCCCTCTCTGATCGGAACGCGCGAATGGACCACGTTCACAGAGTGCGATCTCTATCACTCTGCATCACCACACCACAAAAATCACAAATTCTTTCTCCCTGCTGCTGCTGCTGCTTTATTCCGCATCTTCGATTGCGGTTCCGCCGGACGAACGAGCACGCCCGGGGGACGGTGTTAATTTGAGCAGCGGCCGTCTTCCATTCAGTTGTTACCTGGCGGTGGTACTGGAAGGACGTGTCCGAATCCAAAGCTCTTCAAGGCTTGTTTTTTTTTTCTTTGGTGGTAGAGTAGAGGTGTTTGATCACCTGTTTGGTTGCTGAAGTAGCTTCAGCAGATTCTCCTCTTTGTGTGTGAGAGAGCTGGCCTAGGTCCTGCAGGTGCAAAGTCGAGTTCTTTTTTTTTTGGCTTAAGATCAGGTTGAACTTGATGAAATTGCTGTAGCCGATTTACGACCCTCCGGAGGGCACTTATCGCGCAAAATCGCGTTCCGAAGAACGAATCGCAGCTCAGTTCGCAGCACTGAAGTGATGATCTAAAAAAAAGAATTTCAGTGTTAGTGAGCAGTTTTTTTTATTGTAAAACAATTTCAACAAAAGAATACTACCAAAAACCGAATCGCGAACGAAGATCAGATCCGATCCGATCCGGCTTAGTCTTGCCGGGAAGAGAGAGAAACTTGTCCGGAGAAATTGCTGGTGCTAATTAAAGTGCTAAAATTGCCGATTTCGAGTTTTGACCATTTCGACCGGGGTTCGTCGTTTTCTCCACACAAGTCTCTCCCGTTCAGGAGGAACGCGTAGCAAGCAAGCAAAAAAAGGAAAAGGTTCCCAGTGCAGCGCTGCTGTGTGTGTGTTTGTGTGCGTGTGTACGTGTGACTACAATCAGAATCGCGAGACCAAGCAAGATGGAATACCGGTGGATCTACTCGGCGGTCCAGGTATGTTGGCACATTTTTTTGCTGCTGCTGTCTAGTTTTAGCACTGTGTGATATTATTGCTGGAGGTTTTTTTTTCTCCGCCTTTGTGGCAATCAGTCAAGACAGCTACCGGCTATGACTGATTTGGGGAAGAAGAGCGTGTTGTTTGATGGAAAACCAGGCCCTGATGATTTGATTTTGAGACGAGTGGAATTGCGAACGTTTCCTAGCGATACAACTGAATCAAGCCTGTTTGCCGGGAGACTTCCCTGTTCGTTGAGCGACGAACCCGGGGCAAGTCTGATGACCTGTTTTAGCTGAGTTGTATGCAAATTCTTGATTGTTTGTTTTGTCGGTTATCGCATCGTAAAATTTTTGAACACTTAAAAAAACCATTGTTAGGGTGGGGCACAAAGTTCAGGCCGTCGAAGTATGAAAAGAATCATATAATGTGATATGGTACACAAAAAAAATAGCTGATCAATTTTGATCAGCTAAAAAATCATGTCAATCCACTAAACTTCAAAAGGTTTGGCCTTGGTTCATCCATTCAACACTTTTTATATGGCAAATTTATTTTAAAGAATTTGAAAATAATTGTTGCAAGTGAAGGTTTCACAGAGGCCACTGTTGAAATATTCTTTAAAAATGAAGTGATTACGTGAATATCTTTACACGATTTTACTCGTAATTTACAGTTACAAGCTTCATTATAGATCTGTTAATTTTTTTTAAATTGTAATCGCTATATTTTAAGCATGATATTTACTAACAAAATAGGAAAAAAAATTTCGCCCGAAAAAATTATCACGTTTCAATTTTCAGATATTTTTTGACGTACACATAGATAAAAATTTTCACTTCAATTAAACTGGGCAGCGCTCGTCCGAGAGAATATTGGTACCATTTACGGACTCAGAGAACACAATTCGAGATGGACGAGAGAATTATTCCCTCGAGGTTCATTTGCAAAAAAAAGTGTCGCTAAGGTTGGTACAAATTTTATTTAATGTTTTTGCCAAAAGTTATAACCACTTAAGTGTTATTCATACACTTTTTGGAGGCCTGATCTCATATATTTTGATGAAAACGTTGTCCGGATCTACCATGCGACCTATCGTTGGATGAGTAATCAAGAGATCTTTTCAAAGAGCCAAAAAGATTGAAAAACTGACAACCCTATCAATAGTTATAAGGGCTTTAGTGTTTTTATACACCTTTTTTAGGCTGGATCTCAGATATTATGATAAAAATAAATGTTATTTATACACTTTTTCAAGTTGTGTAGTGTATACACTTTATGAATGTGAGGAAGGCACCAACCAACTAAAGGTGGATTAAGTAACGTTTTTTTTAATAATTATTAATTGGTGATAAATTGGCAAACATTTCTTTTGAAAAGTCAATCACATTTGAGTATGTTTTTCTTCTTTTTCTAATGATTGCAAAACAACTGAGCCACACAGAAACAAAAGTTTAATTTTAGAAGGTTAAAAATTTGATTGGGTTAATACAGGCCCGTGCTACTGACGTAGCTTGCTGAAGCCGCCACCAAATGTTTGGTGGCGCTGTCTCGGGAATAACATTTCAGAGGGTCACAAATCAAAATATAATAAATCTTATTTAATTTTTTTGGAAAAAAATCCTGTAGCTGCTCAGAATGATTCTTTTCATTAAAATAAACCAAAAATGCCGCCAACAACAATATATGTTTAGCATCAGGTCTCAGGCAAAGCTTCCCAGCAGGTGTCTTTTTCAAATCCTCTGAAATGTCTTCCGCAAATTCTTATTTGGCCAATGAACTTACAGATCATCATAATGTTAATTTAAATCTACAATTTGAGGCGGTTAAACCAATATGTGAGCTCAACCATGTTGTTGGGAAACCTTAAGAGCGAGTCCACGAACAGGGCATAGCCCATTGTTAGGGACGTTGTGGAGCTCACCAATCTGCCTGAAATTCAGGGGTTGTTTGAACTTATAAAACTAACATCTAGGCCTAATATGAGGCTAAATAAAGTGGAACAAATCTGGACACAACTTTTGAACTTTTAAATACTTAAATAAATTAAAACATTTGCAACTGTATCGGACCGCGTGTCCGAGCGGGATAACTGTGATATTATGCACTGGAAAGATAACACTTGCACATTGATTTTAACTGCTTTTATTTATTACATTGACACAAGTACTGACTGACACAAGCACAAGACTATTGGCTGCACAACTGACAACAGAGCACAAGCATAAGAAAAAGCCCCCGACTGAACAAGCTCAGGCCGTTAAATACTAAGATCACTGAACTGTGATCTACCAGTGCCCTAGGTCGTGGTCGAAAAATGTTATACAAAACATCAGGTGTCAAGCGTTACCGCTACCTGAATGTTTTGTATAACACACCGCGTGTGCTAGACCATTTACCGTTGTCGTGAACTTGACATTGTTCATGACAAACAATAACTGTAGTCTATGTAGGTAAGCGACTTAGGGTCGCTACATCTCCCCTTCCTTAACAGCTTGAAATTAATCTTGAAGAGATTGGTTTCAAGTAGATAGTTGTAGGTTTTTTTTTGTAAAAATTTATAATTTTTCCTAACTTTACGTTGGTCCTTGCTACCTTAGGGATGTCTTCTTGGATGTCTTCCGTCTCGCGAAATGACTCTGGGGTGTCTTCTGGGATAATCACGGTTGTCCTGGCTGCTTCGATGATGTACGTCTGGGCTGTGTTGACGATATTGACTCTGTTGTTCCAACCGTTGACTTTTCGCTGTTAAGTGTTCAATCTGTTGTTGATGCCATCTCTTGTTAAACTTTTCGTATCTCGTTGGCTTGATACGGTATGATTAAACTTCCATTAGTTCGTTTGATCAATTCTGTCAAGGCAAACACTGCCAAAAATCTGTTCAGGCAACCATTGCCAAAATAAATGCAGTCTAAGTTCATTGCATAGCCGCTAATAACACTCCGGTTATTAATGAATAAGGCGCAATCTAGGAGCATCATCTCCCAGTCGCCGTCGTTTAAATCGTATGTTGATACCGTATATATTTGTCTTTCCAACGAGATTCCATCGATCTCTCATCTTGCCATTCTCCTTGCCACAGTCTAGACCATCAGCTTCGTCAACATCCGTGGTAACACCATACAACATTGAGTAACATTGAAGATCACCAATTTCCATCATCTGGAGTAACGCCAAGGACCCTTCGTTGTCCTATCTTGAAGACCCTAGCGTCATTGATTGAGAAGATCACCACCATCTGGAGTAACGCCAAGGACCTTTCGTTGTCCTATCTTGAAGACCCCAGCGTCATTGATTGCGAATGTTGAAGTTTGAAGTTACCTCTGCTCCCTAGCAGAGTGGATTCCGCTCTCTGAGGACTGGCTCAAAATTCTAAACCCTAAGTTTTTTTTTGTTTTTATACTTTGAATTGCTAAGCTGCCTTTTTTTTAATTCGCAGAATTTTTTTTTAAATATAATGATTATTTAAATATAATGATTATCTCTACGAATTGGCTAAGCCCCATATTTTATTTTTAGGTGGCATTTAATTTTGATTGACTCTCAATTTGTTTTTTTTTTTTTGAATATTTTATAAACAAAATGATTGGTTATTTTTAAACCATACTTATATTATTTTTTTTTTCAATCATTTTATTTATCGCTCTTCTCACAGACCTCTTACATTCATCTTGCATGCATACAGGTTTAAATTGAATGATATTAAATTTTGGTGAATAGAATAGTCCGAATCATTTACTGGCATCATTCAATTTATATACTTACATAAATGATCAGACCGATCATTCTCCCTATGACCCCGAAAAGTTGGTAGTAGGTGTGCTGAAAAGAAAAGTCTCAAGCAAAGGGAAATTCTCGCATGCAAGCATATTAGTATAAAATGCAATGTACTTTTTTTTTATATTATTATTATTTTTGTTAACATGATAAAACTCAAATTCTTCTTAAAAGTACTAAACGAATTTACATCGTAATCGTTTTCATTGACAGCGTACACATTGTTAGCGTGTGTGTCATCAAGTAAAAATCTTGAGTTTTTTTTGATTAGGTCCTATAAACATATGAAAGACAATAGTTTATTGGTCCTTTTCAAAAAAAACTCTGGAAATATACTTTGAAGAGCATTTTGCTAACCCTTTTTTTTAGTAAAGGATTGAACCTAATGATGAAACCATCGATAGGCAAATCTTTAAAGGCATATTTCATTATGCTGGTGAGTTACCACAATACAGATTAATTTTTAAAATCCATATTGTGAACGTGATAATAAGAGTCCACATTCATGAATTAAGTTATAAAGAGCACTGCGCTTGAGCGACCATTATGTTTAATCAATCACTTCATTTTAAAATAAAATATCCTTTTCATTTCAATTTTCATTCGACATTTTTCGATAATGTGTCCAGTCCAAATTATCAAAACATATTTAGCTTCCTTTCATACGAAATCTTTTGAAATCTTCAAGCTTTTGTGAGGATTGCAATACATTTTGACAATTTAAACTTAAAGGTTTAATTTCTTCAATTGAATTTGAGTTCTCTTTTCTATCACCATAACTCAATGATGATATCGACCGAGAGTTGAATTTATCTGTATGATATTGTTTTATTTTTTTAAACGTTCTGACTTGTTCCAAGGCAATAGGTTTCGTTGTTTCAACCCATGCAATATCACTTTCTATGATCTCATTGGCATCTTTTGGATTCAATTGGCTTTCAAAAACGGTATCTTTTAAAGTATCAAATTCCAAGACAACAACTTGTTCTTGATGGACTCGATTTTGAATTTCCTCAGTCGTTTTCTGATTAAAAATCCATTGAGGAATAATTATGTTTGAATCGTTAGTCTCAGC
Organism: Culex pipiens pallens; assembly: GCF_016801865.2. Taxonomy (NCBI): domain Eukaryota; kingdom Metazoa; phylum Arthropoda; class Insecta; order Diptera; family Culicidae; genus Culex; species Culex pipiens. Next base: position 66,013,883 of record NC_068939.1, on the reverse strand, counting down.
ATAAATCTTTGTTAAATCATAAATAATTTCTTTGTCATCTGATTTATTATATTCTTCTTTTAAATAATCAGACGAAGTTGCAACATCATCATTTATTTCATTTATTTGGGTCAACTGATCTAATTCTATATTAATATTTAAAACTTGAACTTCGATTTCACTGTGTGTAGTTGGTTCAACCGCAGTAATCTCTTCAAATACATTGTCACCTTTCCATGCCGCAGTAGTAAGCAGAGTACTCAAATTTTCACTCGATTGATCTGGTTCTGTATCTTCAGTTTCTAAATCAGATTCATGTCTTGTTTCACTATTTTCAGCAAGTTCGATGTGCTCATCGTAATTTGAATTTGAAATATCTATTACATTTTTAGACTCATAGTTTTGATTAAAATCGTCAAGACTATGCACTAGTTCTGACTCTTCTGTTACAAAAACTGAACAATTATCTGAATAATTTAGTAAATTATTCTGATTATCCATTTGTTGTTGACTGAAATTAGCATTTCTGTTATCAAACCAGTCTGAACCATTAGTCTGGTTATTAAAATTGCTATCATTAAAATTTTGAGACTGGTTTCTGTCTTGCCAGTCTGGGCGATTTTCAAAATTTCGAAATTTATTGTTTTTCCTCCCATGATAATATGAACTACTGTTTGAGTTTGAATTAGAGCTATAGTTATAATGGCGTTTGTTAAATGATGTACATTCACCGTTAAAATCATCTGAGTGATAATGAATTGCATCATCGTAATTTTCATTTGTATAATTTTGTTTCATTGCTGAACTGGTATTAATCGCTTCAATATATCTGCACTTTTTGACTAATTCTGCAACTAAGTCTTGATAATCATCAGCTTGGATATTTGCTGCAAGTTTCACAACATTGTAATCTCTCAAACCTGAGATAAAATTTGATTTAAATTGTCTATTTGCATAGACGTTATTCCCAAGCTTTTTAATAGATGCATGAATTTTGTCAGCCCTCTCTTTATAATCTTCAAAAGATTCATGATACAATTGCTTTAAACTATTAACTTGCAAGATAATCTGCTCAATACTTAATTTATCTTCAAAGGAATTTTTCAAAGCTTGTTTGGTTTCATTCCAAGTTTCTTTAATTAAATTGTCTGCTTTATCTAGCGCTTTCCCATGAAACTTCATGCGAACTACTACAAGTAATTGATGTTCCCAATTAACGTTGGCATTATTTTCATTGCCTTGAGCAAAAATGTCTATAAATGCTATAAAATTTTGTAGATGGTCAGGAGATCCATCAAATTTTGGAATGCAAATTACTGCCTCTTTCAGATCAAACACCATTTTGTTATTTTAAAATTTAAAATTGAAATTTATAAGTGATGCATAACAACGAACATTTTACTCAAACTCTTTTACTCAACGAAATAGCTTTGTAGTACTGACTTCTCCATCAAATCAACAAACACTATTAATTTTTTCCACAAAAATCAGAACTTAAAACTAAAAGGTACTCACCATGTTATCAGTAGAATGATGATCATCCTCTCGTGGTGGCTGTCACAGATAGGGCGGGCAACGATGGTAGAATTCGTCAAAACAGCAACACACAAAATCGGGCCAAACAACACTCAGTTATGCGTGGTTCTAGAATTCACGAGTAGTAGGCCCACATATTTTTGCTTCCTTGTATCTTCTAATCAAAATCGATTGCTGTAACAAATATTACTTAAGTCAGTCAGAAATGGCGTTTTCCTTTTTCCTAGCGGTTAGTTTCCGCTGTCACCAGATGTATCGGACCGCGTGTCCGAGCGGGATAACTGTGATATTATGCACTGGAAAGATAACACTTGCACATTGATTTTAACTGCTTTTATTTATTACATTGACACAAGTACTGACTGACACAAGCACAAGACTATTGGCTGCACAACTGACAACAGAGCACAAGCATAAGAAAAAGCCCCCGACTGAACAAGCTCAGGCCGTTAAATACTAAGATCACTGAACTGTGATCTACCAGTGCCCTAGGTCGTGGTCGAAAAATGTTATACAAAACATCAGGTGTCAAGCGTTACCGCTACCTGAATGTTTTGTATAACACACCGCGTGTGCTAGACCATTTACCGTTGTCGTGAACTTGACATTGTTCATGACAAACAATAACTGTAGTCTATGTAGGTAAGCGACTTAGGGTCGCTACACAACTAAGGCAAATTTCAATTGATTCCCAAAATTCTTAAACAAGGCTTAAAATGTTACAATATGAAGGGTAAAACATCCCAATTGTTCAAATCTAACGAAACTAATTTTGTTGTTTTGTGTCTATTCTAACTGAAACCAATAAAAAATATTCAAATATTGTGCAAAAACATTGCTAAAATCACTTCCCAATTCACCCCATGTATCCCGATTTGCCCCGGATAATGGCACACATTTAATTTCATTTTAACTAACGAAACAAAAATAAAGAAAACAAAATTTTTCGTCCTTTCGATTTTGTCCCCTTTTCGTCATGTTACTCCCCATAATTTTGACACTAGACACCAAAACTTTGGTACTTTTTAGGCTTCAGTGACATTGTATGCAGAAGACAGCCGTAGCATCCCCGTGGGTGAATATTACCTCATTTTTGTGTAACTTTACATAATAAATGTGTAAAAATGTAAACCTGAATATTACCATCATTTTTTTCTGTGTAGTGTAAAATACATTTTTTTTTCATTCAAATGTTGAGACTATTGCCTCGACAAGAACCGAGAGACAACAACTTTGAAAAATATTTGCATCAGTCTTATAACAAATCTATGGAATTGTTTTCACGGTACCGATCTTGTAATAATTTTTACTGCATTTCTGTATGAACAGCTGCAAAATTGTACAAACCTAAATACAATTTTGGCAGCTCTCTATTCAGAAATGCTATTGCAAAATCTGAATCTTAAAAACATTTCCATTGATCAATTGAATTTTGTATTCAAATTTTGAAACAAATTGGTTATTTTTTAAAGAGATTTCAGCCGATTAAAATACAAAATTCAAAGAAATTGCCTCCACGCATTCTTCCCCTGTAAATTCTTTGAAATTTGATCCGTTCACAGATTCCTCTCTGTGGTAAAAACAACGCAGTAGGGCTGACCGCTTTGAATTTTTTAATACATTTTCTGGTTTTCTCGGATGTTCTGAAAGTATTAATACTGACAAGAATGGTGCTTTGGGCGTAATCTGATCACAAGACTTTCCAGCATGCTTTCGGACTGGCTGCGTTTATAGTGATCAAGTTTTATTCTAATCCAATAACCAATGACTGTCGTCTTAATGACCGAAAAGATTGTTACACATCTGAGTATGCAATAATCTTTATTGGTAAACGTAATGTTTTGGCCAGTGCGATGCTTTCATCTGATACACACTAACCGAAAACGCCATAATTGGTGCGAAACCACTCATCTTCATCACCAACCTGCCGCACTCTCAGCCTGGGTTTTGAAAATTCAATGAGGCAAAAAGAAAAGAAATGAAAAAAGGAAGTTGAATTGGCACACGCTTTTAAAAGAAATGTTTAATCGATTCTGCGTTACTTACTACTACACACTACCAACGAGTCAAGTCGACTGACCGACGGTCGTTAGCTTTTTTTTTTATTCATTTCAACTGTTGTTGATGCTTTCAAACAATTCAATGCAAAGCGATGAAAGCCACTCACTGCCCATCGGACCACTTTAGCTTCAGCTGTAGACAATCTTTCCCTCTATATCTGCTCTCCTCCGCTGAGTGTTGTTTATATTGTGTGCGTGTTGTGCGGGGTTCGAAATGGGTTAAGGTACATCTTGATGGTTGAATGATATCTAGGGAAACAGTGTTATTGGGCCATTTAAGTGCTTGAAAGCCCTAGGCACGCATGACGCCAAGAGGAAAGCACGTGCCGCGTCATTTTGAAGGGGAAGGTGGTGCTTTCATGACAAATCAGCCAAACAAAACAATACACAGACAAAAGCACACCGCAACCACACAGATAGAGTCAAGCCTTTCTCGAATGGCCACCGAATTGATCCGTGAATCACCTTCCAACCAACTAAAAGGTGAAGTCGAGAAAGGCAACAGCGACATCACAACGGACTCTTTATTGCATTTGGCCAACGATAATACGGAACAAAAAAAAATCGCTTTCACTATGAGGCGCACCAACGAACCCGCCGACCAACGACCAATCGAATCGTTGCCACCGACTGCTGGTGGAAGTGATTAATCTGCAATAATAACGAATCGGAAAATTGGTTGCACAAAATGTTGGCTAAAATTAAGTTTGAACTCACTTCACTTTATGGCTATATTGCACTGCACAAGTGCAAAACAAAACTGTCTTTCACCTCGCTTTGCTCGCAGGAATCAGGTTTGTACTGAGCGTTTTTCGTTGAAGTCTTTTGGCTACATTTTTATCTCTCTTGATATGGACAAAAATGAAGCCTAAAGACTTCAATAAAAAATGCTCAGTACAGGCGATGGAACTGGTCCAATGCTAACGAAAATTCGACTTTTTTATGATAGGTAACAGATCACTTCAATCATCTTCACCACGACAACCTGATTTTGACATTCTGCTTTCGTTCGTTTCACACACGAACGAATGAGTGCCACGCAAAGTCACTCACACAGTCATTGACCTCCCTCCAGATATACATTCGCTCAGAGAACGGTCGTTTGACACTCTACCGAGATTCCGGTCATCTCTCCCAAGATCGCATTCAAATGACTTCTGGCACCACGCAGCAAACACAAGGAAGAGAGAGAGACGAAAAACGAGAGAAAGAAAAAGAGAAGACCAAGTTGTCATCGTTCGAGCGGCTGCTTGAGTGGTGCTCATTTTTCGTTCGTTTCATCTTTGTGTTTACGTTCACCGACCGTCGTCAAGCCCGCTGTGTGTGAGCGATCAAATTTCGTTTTCGGAAATGATCGCTGACAGAATGTTATTGAGCAGTTCTCTACGGAATCGGTAATTTTTCTTAAATTTTATTTTTTTTTGTATTTTTTAATCCGGCTGAAACTTTTTTGGTACCTTTGGTATGCCCAAAGATTTTGCATCATTAGTTCATTCATATAATTTGCCATACAAATTTGGCAGCTGTCCATACAAAAATGATATGTGAAAATTCAAAAATCTGTATCTTTTGAAGGAATTTTCTGATCGATTTGGTGTCTTCCGCAAAGTTGTAGGTATTGATATGGACTATACTGAAAAAAAATATGCACGGTAAAATTCTTTTTGGTTATTTTTAATTTCACTTTTTGTCACAAAAACTTGATTTGCAAAGAAACACTATTTTTTCTGATATGTTTTAGAGGACATAAAATGCCAACTTTTCAGAAATTTCCAGAGTGGGCAAAAAATTTTGACCGAGTTGTGATTTTTTGAATCAATACATGTTTTATCTCAAAAAATCGAAATACTGGTCGCAAAAATTTTTCAACTTCATTTCATTTCAAAACGTTGTAATCTTGAATGTTTGGTCCTTTTGAAATGTTACTCTTGATTTATTTTTTTTGAAAATATTTTTTTCGAAAGGATCGGAAAATTTCACGAATGTTTCATATTTTAACATTGAAATCGGACCATTAGTTACTGAGATATCGACATTAGAAAATGCTGGGTTGTTTGGGTGAGACTTAGAAAACATCAATTTTCCTGTTTTTAAACCTTTGCATGGCAATATTTCAGCAACTAAGGGTCGTATCAACAAAGTTCAAAAAAGCAAAATATAGAGAATTTTCTCAGCTTTTAAATTTTTTTTTTCAAAGGTGGGCAAACATGGGCACTAATTTTAACAAATGAATAACGATCCTTTTTCAAGCATTGCTCATGATATAGAATTTTTTTTTGTGTTAACAGTGGACTCTCTCGTTGTTGATATTGAAGGGACCGTCGAGAGAGGGTGTTATCAAATTATAGAACGAAAAATCAAAGCAATTTTCTTTAAGGGACTGAACATTTTATTGACAGCTGGAGCAATATTGATATCGAGCCAGAGAGTCCACTGTTATATTGACACTGTACAGAAATAGAAACATAGATATTTATTTGGAAATCAAAATGTTTTTTTTTAATTGCAAAGTGCTCAAAGTACCCAAGAATTGATCGCCAAAATTGCCAACCCACTTTCGACGTGCTCTCACTAAACATGCGTTTCAAAGAGAAACCTGAGGTAGCTATAGTAGAAAGTGAATGGCCTGGCTTGGCCACTTCTGAATAAGGACACAAACCGACCTGTGTCACATTCTTCCCTTTTCTCGCCAGTCTCACTCAAGGGGTACAATGCATTAGTGGAAAAGCCTTTCATTCTTCGCAAGCCGTTCACGTGGCACATTTTGAACCCACTGATGAGGTGTGGAATTGGCTTTAGCTGGCACTAAATGGCGCTGTAAGTCCCCCCCAAAGAATTTGCACCGAATTTAATTATCAACCCGTAACTGTAAACAACTCGAACGCAGATTGGTAATCGTCACCAGATTTTGCTCTCCGTTCGCGCAGACTTCAGCTCGAGTCGCGGTGGCTCTCCGATTCGATGTACTCTCGTGTACCCTGAACTTGGCCATGGTGAAGGGCTACACTGTGCGGCAAACCTGTCTGACCGGGTCTCTCAAGACACGGCCCCGGCCATGACGTTGCGAGTACGCCGCGCAATAAGCATGGTCGCGGTGTCATGTTCAGAAGGTAAATCTCGACGACAAACGGTGGTTTTGTGCCGCCACCACCAGAATGCATACTTGCTCTGCATGCCACCGGTCGCGAAGCTGAACCAAGAATCATCAATGCTTAATGTATTCATGCTGGAACTGACGACGACGAATGGGCCATTCAAATGTTGATTTATCGCTTGCGGTGCGCAGTTATGATGGAATTTTGTGTCACTTATTGATTGTTGGTGGTAGGTTTTCATGTGTTGAATGCAAAGTTCAATATTGTTCTGCGAATGTTGGTTACTTTGCCGACATGTTCAATTAAATACCTCTAGTTATTTATTGGCTGTAAACTTCCATCTAACTTCATAGATCATCATCATTATTTTCCATTGAGGAGTAAAAACAAGAATTCACACGCCAATAGAGTACACTTTCTTCCATTTGTTTGTTCTGCTACCGTAGATTAGTCTAATTAGTAGCTACAAATGTCTTTTTTGAATTGCTCAGCACAATGAACAAGAGTTATATTGTGTTTGCCCCATTTCCCATAGCTCTCTAAATGCCTCTTAAAAGGGCTATGATCAATGAAATCGAGCTAGTGCACATCAATCGCACACACAAAATATGCAAAATTGAAATCAACATTTCGACCCTTTCCGAGAAAAACGTGGTTTAATGTTTGACCCTAATAAACAAAACTAAGAAATCCCAAGTTATAATTACAAATGTTTACGGTACACAGCTAAAAAAGTAGTAATCCAGCTGCGTGTAAAAGGCCGTGGTGTAAAATGAATATTGCATTATTTTATGCAATTTTATGTAATTTTACACCTTGAAATATGTAGCCCATCAGTATGGGAAACATACTTGACCGAAATGTCAAGCCCATATATGCGTTTATCCTTTCAGCTTTTCATCGGTCTGATGGCCGAGTGGGCCAAGGCGCCAGTCCTTTATGTTGGTGTTGGGTTTGAATCCCATCGGTTGCAACTTTTTTTTTTGTTTGCAAAAATTGTACATGAAGTTTGTAATAGTAAGTGTTTATTGTGACGAAGGTGATGTGCATGCTTTTGCATGCGATTTTACATGTGTCATACTCGTTCTGACCTGAATTCCCTTTGGCCAGTTGGCGCACTTAGATCAATTTTCAGGATGTGTCAGGATAGCACGACAAGATTGAAACTTCTTTCATATGAAGAGTGACAACAACACACGAAGTTTTTTTTTCGGTTTTTATTGAATATCTCGGGATTGAAGTCGAATTTAGGGGATCTGTGAAGGTCAATAGGTGAGATATTGTGAGCTGCACAAAGTGGCGTTCTTAACTCAATTTGGCCCAAAATACACGTGCGACAAGATAGCACAACAGTCTTTTTTAATCCAAAGTTTCGATTTTTTTACAAAAATTGTGAAAAATCTCCATTTGTTTTAACTGCGATATCTCTGGAACCACAAATTGTAGAAAGTTAATCCAGCATCATTGTGAAGAAAATTGACCTTCTAATTTTGGTAAATGTTTGCCTAAAAGTTCACAAGATATTGAATTTGAGAGTTGGAGTACCATAAACCGGGGTGACATAGGTCCATGCACTATCTAAAAAAATGTATTTTCAACTGTGTTTAAAAAAATGTTGCGTTGAAAATTCTTATTTTGAATTCCGGGGTGGTCAAAGTTTTTCTTGTTAAGATCAGATTTAAGGTGTTCATATTTTATGTTTACGTTAAATGTACCATCAATAAGGTAGCTAGTATAGTTTTTTTTAAAAAGTCAGAATTTTGCCTAAAATTCGTTGAAACCAGTTTTATCGATAAAACTATCGAATCATAGTGCATTTTAAACTGAACCGAAGCACGAATCAAAAGTATATCAAATCTGTTCTACTGAAAATGCCTATAAATTTGAAAGAATCCGAAAATGCATTCCGTTATCCGATTCAAATTCATGTTCATGGAGAAAATAATAACAATTTCAGAATATTAAAATAATATTATGACAAAAACTTTTTAATAAAATTTGTACCAGCCTAATCGATCAGCAAAAATGAAGTGTATTAAATAGTCTGTTGAAAAAAATGCTGCGTTAATTTTTTGCTTCTTATCAGTTAGTATTTTCTTCTCTCAAATATTTTGTCTGGGATATTTTTCAAATATCCGCCATTACGAGGTTTGTCTTCCGGTACCCTCTGACACTGCTCGTGTTACAATCAGGTGTGTACCCATGTACCCCAGGTTGAGAACCCATAACCCATACATGTCTAGTTTCAAAGTTGCTTTAAATCGAATATGCATACTGTTGCTCGAAAGGGTAAGGAAAATTGAGCCTCTAGTCCAAATTTCAACCTATTTGGTTTCGATAATGATTTGAATTAGTTAATTTTGACATACGGAATGCATGGACAAAGTTTCATCCAAATAAAAAAAAAATACAAAGAAAAATCGTTTTTCGAAAACGTAGAGAAAAACTCATAAGAAAAATTTAAGTTTCAGAAGATGCATATAAAATCGAGGAAAGACAGTGAGCAAGAGAGCAACTCTCATTTCTCTCGATTTTACTGTTTTCGAAACATTACTCCCGTTTGCTCTAAACTTGAGTAAACGAGAACAGTGCTAAAAAAAAATCAAGGGAGTTGAGAGAATGAGAGTTGCTCACTTGATCTTTGTTGAGAATTGAAAGGATTTCACCTCATTATTTAAAAAAGTTTGATTTTCATCCAAATAAAAAAATAGAGCTAATCAACCAATTTCAAAATATGCTGTTTGCCAAAGTTGACTGTAATCATACCTAAAACTGCTTAAAAAAAGAAGTATTGATTTTTTTTCATTAATTAGTATAAAAGTAGTATAAAAGAGTTAAAACGATACCTTTCCCTCTATTTTTTCTTCTCAAACACAGTAGCATATGCTCAAATAACTCAATTTTCACCTTTTCACTTGCCGTTCAAAAAGTGGTGCCACCGCGCATCATCTGCGTTTAGCTCTCATTTCTCCCAGCGACCCGCCCCATGGCCAGGCCAGGTGGTTTGCTCTAATGAACTTTTAATAAAGCCCATTATGCGCCTCTTTCACCTCGCACTGGAAGAAAGTTCGCGCCCGGCCGGCTGGCTGGCGGGCAGACTCTAATCAAATCAAAGTTTTCCCAAAAGAAGTGAGTGGTAGCAAAAAATACCGCGCGAAATTGTTGGCCTTTTCCTGCAAGAAGCGAAAATTACACGGTATTTGGTCCGACCACCGCACACTGATTGATTTATGGACCAATTCATAAAAGCGCATCTAATTTATGATTAGCGCCAGGAAACAATGGCCGCGGTCGGCACCTGGACTCTGGGGCCAGGCCGGCGGAAGACTCCTCCTCTGAGAGCCCACAGCCGTATTCACGCGTCCGACAATGTGTAATAATGGCACAGTGGGTTAGTAGCGTTTTTTTTGCCCAACCAGCTGTTGGTAGTGTTTGGCATAGAGGGGTTGGTCTAGAGGAGGATTCCTGCCGTGATCGGTGCCTTAACCGGCCGGATTGTCCAAACCTATCGAGCGTGAAAAGGCGTCGTCCGGACCGTACCTTGATAATAGGGTAATGAATCTTATTCTGTTTGCATTTTTGTTGTTACTTTTGACTCACGATGGTATAATAATTGTTTGACCCTACAAAGAATGCAAAGAAATCTGGAAGAAATTTTACAAGGGAGCTCAACACACTAGACACAAATTAGTTTATTAGATCAAAAATAGAAGCAACTCCCCTTGCTATAAGTTACACCGTCATGTTGTTCGGTTATAGACAACCAACAGATGCGTTTAGGCATCGCGGATGTGCGATGCTGCTGCCCTTCTTAAACGGCAAGAGAGATGAGCTTAACGGTATTCGAAGCATTTCCTCGTGTCGGATCTATGTTAATAGCTTAAGAAGCACATGTTGAACAAATTTAGTCTGTTATACACACACAACACTCCCAGAAGAGTCGATTCGTTCTTCGGATAATTGATACAGAAGAGCTACATGCCAGCTGAATCAGCATGAGCACGCCAACAAGAGAAAGAAAGAAACACAAACACAGAACGAGTGAGGGCTTAACCAGCGATAATAACATCATTAGCCGCGGCTCGAATTGCGCAAACACCTTTAAGAACCTTTCTTTGAGCTAATGGCTAAGCTATTTTGCATAGAGAGCAACTTCACGCAGTGAAGCGAGTAAAGAAGGAAACACACCTTCTCTGATAGTTTAATAGGAAGGCTGTGGGTTTGACATAGACTACTACACTAAAACCCCGGTGGTTTGACACTGATTGTTGTCAAACTTTAAGCTTAAAGAAAAATGTAGCTACAAAATTCGACTCGGTCCTAAAAAAAAGGTGCACACACTACACGCACGTTCAAAATCACTCAGTTACTCAGAAATGAAAAAAAGGTGACAGATGTGAGTGAATTTCACTCAATTTTCGTTCAAATGAAATTCACTCAAATCTGACAGATGTAATTTCGGTTTTGATTAAAACTGAGTGATTTTGAACGAGTACACGCTTGTTTTGATAGATCTTTTTAGTTTGACATGGTTTGAACATGGCCAAACTAAAGGAATACCAGAGGCGACGCGTGGCCATTTTGGATACATGTTCAAAATAAATTCCTTTATGAATACAAAACAAAGAAAAACAAATTAAAAAAAAAATTGGATTGAAAGAGTGTTTAAAAATGCATAAATCAACAGTGCAGTTGTCTTACAATCATTTGTTTTCAAAAATTGAGTATCGACGAAATTTTTTTCGCGAGCTAAAAACAACATTTTCTATTCAGTAAAAATTTGAAATATATGAAAAAACTTGGATTGTTGGCTACAAATGTGCTGAAGAAAACTGAATTCAATTTCAAACATATTCCGTATCCTTCAAATTGATTGTTATTTTTTTCAAAACATGGAAAAAATATATTCTCTAAGAATGAGTTAATAAGCAAGGACGCAATGGGTAAAAGTGTAATTTTTGCAGGTTAAATTTGCAAAGATAAAATTGTGCTTGAAAAAAGGGAAAAATGTAAGCAAAATCGTCAGTTTGAAAATAGAGATGGTTGCAAATATTTTTCAAAAATTAAAATAGATGTATCAAAGAATCGAAGATCATTTATGTTTTTTTATACACTTCAATATTGTAAAAAAAACGATGAAAACATTATTGAAATCTGTTTATCATATTATGTTTAAAAAAAAATAGCACAGCTCCGCAAAAACTAAAACTAAAAATATTAACAAAGAAGTTTTAATGATTTTTTATTGTTATAATGATATCATGGTATTTCATTGCAATCGGCTTAAACAATTACAATGCAATTTTATATAATAAATAAATAAAAAAAACCTTTTTTTCTTTGTATTTTTTCTTAAAATCTAAATATATGAATGAAATATATGAAAAGGATTGCATATAACTTTTTTATTAGTATGTTTTATTATTTTTCTCTTAAATTTTTGTCAAACATTATTTCCGGCCCACCAATACTTCAGAAAAGTCTAAAAGGTTGAGCAACCCTTATTAACATCATTTATTGTACAAAAACTGCTAACATACTTAGGCCGTTGCAAATATTTGGAGCCTAACATTTCAAAAGGGCACAAAACTTTTGTAAACAATAGTGTATCCCTTTCACTCAAATGACAGTTTGCATAAGGTGTGAGAGGGATACACTCTTGTTTACAAAAGTTTTGTGCCCTAATGAAATGGAAAGCACGATTTGTTCAAGTTTATGTCGCTTCCCCTTTCAATAATAGCTCGAAAAACTAAAAAAAAAATCCAAATTTAGATGTAAATAAATTTACAATCAACTAAAAACAATAGGCGTTGATAATCATTCAAAGCAAGATTGGACCAGTTTTTTAATGTTTTGAATTGATTTAAAAGTAAGCAAAACAATGTCTAAATTTAGATTTTCATTTAAAAATAATAATTGCAGCAAATGTTCTTGTGTATAATACATTTTACAACTCTTTTTTGATTGAAATGTTTAAACCATGTTTTTTTTTTGCACCGCCCCCTCGGCTTTCGTCTTAGTCAAGGGACATTTTTTTTGCGGTTGCCTCTCTATTATCACTATCACTCGATCGAGATACATGAGCATGAGCATGAGCATGAGAGACCACCCATGGTTGTCCTTCTCCGTTGCTGAACAGGACCGTAATATCCCATCAGCACAACTGGTCACACGCTTCAACGATCAAATGATGTTTCCCTTATCAACAGCATGCATGAATGCGCTGAAAAGATAAAACATCACGATCATCAAAACTAGAGCCGGTGCGAATAGGAAACAGTCGTTGGCCACCAACGGCGCCCGCCATGTCAGTTTGTAGATCTCGAGGGGATGGGACGGGAATGTTAGTTAGCACAGGCTGCTACCAAGGGTGGGTTCTATACGATATCCACACCCCCGCGTGTGCCGGAAAACTACTTCTACTTGGGATTTTGTTAGTGGGGAAGGGTAATGGCCAGGATTCATCATAGAGGATGATGATGTGGCCCAATAATCAATGAATTTTGTTGAATAGGGTGATGTATTATGTATTCTCAAGGCAAACAATCGGATGATGCGGATGAGACCGTTCCCGGTTATTTGGTGTTGAGTTTAACATAAATGATTCAATCTTAGACAGCCGGCTGTGGAAAGATAGAATCAAAATTATGTGTGATTAAAAGGTGAAATATTAAACTCAGCGTAACATATTTACGTAGAGTTGCCCTGAGACTATTTATACTTTTAAATTATTATAAGATGAGCGACCAATTAATGACTGAAGAGTTATGATGTTATCTGAAGGACTTGAACAATCGCGTTGAAACAATATTTGTCGCCGTGATTCGCGGGAAACGAATGGTCGAATTGAATGATAATTTAAATAAAAAAATGCGTCCCGACGGACAGGCACCTCGAAATGAACTGGCTCAGCTCTGCTGTCATCGTGACAACCAGAGCTAGCCGCACCTTCACACACACACGCACGAACTCACCCGAAATACACACCGACGACGATCGACGAAAACGGAACGCGAAAAAAAAAAAAATGCGTCCCGACGGACAGGCACCGCGAAACGAACTCACTATCACTCGATCGAGATACACGCTCTTTACCTATATATTAGGAAATATGTTCAATAGTATAACTGTACGAACATGCGAACTCGTCTTAGAATCATGAAAACAGAGAGAAAGCAAATGACGGAAAGGAGAGATGGAGAGAGCGACGCTTATTCTGCCGGCGACTCAAGCGACTCGACCAAATTTTTGCTCTCGCGCTCTTTCTCGGGGTGGCGCGCTCGGCGCGCCCGTCCTGTGTCAGCTCTGCACAGTTTGAGCGTCGCACACTACACTAGTCCACCGTGTACAAATAAGAGGCCTTTGAATGTATTCGGCAAATGCGTTGTATGGGAAGCCGTCCTAAAAGAATTTTGGACAGGTTGGCTGCTGCTTGGGAGATTCTACAGTGCGCGGTGCATTTTCATTGTGCGTTCTGTGCAATGATTTCGTCTAGCGTTTTGATGATTCTGAGACGAGTTCGCATGTTCATACAGTCATACTATTGAACATTTATAAATCTAGATTAAATTTTCAAAACAACCTATCCCTCATGGGTTTCCTATGCAGATAGGACCTTTTGAAAATTTAATCGAGAAATAAGCTAATCAATATTATTATACATCAAAATGACCACCTGTCCTATGAACAGGTTGAACAGGTGGACGCGACGCCTCTGAGGAATACAAACTGAAAATAATTGACGTATCACAAGATGGTAAGGGAACAGCATGTAACTCCATCACCTAATGTTGGCATATCAACGCTTTGACGTTCATTTACAGCCAAGCTACTAGGTCTGAACCGAAAAAATCTGGGAAAATTGGACCAGACCAGCCGTTAAAAAAAGTATGTTTTTACTATTTATACATTATACTTTAACAAAATTTACTGTCTATTTTAACTAAGCTTAGGTGGAAAGAATTACAGAAATCTGGCTGATTACAGCTTATAAAAGGCGTTTTCAACTGAAATCGAGTAGCAAATAGTTTTATAGGGAAATTTGAAAAAAAAAAAAAAAAAATGGTGGAATTAGATCCGGATTCTTCATCTACTGTCATCAGGGGTTACCTTGGGTCTGGGGGTGCATACAAATTTCAGCATTTTTGTATGACCCAATCTTACACACAAAGAAAAATTACTCTAAATTTAAAAAGATCGTTCGTTGGATTAAAAGTTCGCGTTGGTGAATATTCGTAGAAAGTTCAAACTTTTCAATTTAAAAGTTGGAATGTTTTTGATACTACCATGTATTTATGGAACAAAATCGTTGTATTGGTAAAAGTATTTTACTTTTAATTGGAAAAGAAACCTTTTATGGCAAGAATACACAACATTTAGCACTACAGGGATAATTTCAGAAAAATGTGCTTGATTTTTTACATTTATTTAAAAAAAATTAAACAGTATGTTAGAAAAACACTTTTTTTGTATTTAAAGCTTCTCCACTAGCTTCTGCTTCATACGGTACGCCACCGGTCACTTCCGAATACCCCAGGCTGGACGGTTCCGGATGGAGGCTTCGACGCGCGACAGCAGTGTAACACGATGGTCACGTTTCCGGCCTCAATCAGGACAGTCTTGGAGGAGTTGGCCATTGATTCGGGAAGGGTGGTCGACGTTTCCCGGCTGGAAAGTAAAGTGCCTGAACGGGGAGTTCCCGATCCTGGAAGCGCATCCGGAACATGGAGTTGATGAGGCCCTCGGAACGGAGTTCGATTTTGAGCACGTAATCCTACTTCGAGAGTGACACAGATTTTTTTTGGCTCACTGTCCAGATTCATTCGGCTGAAGCTGCGCCGTCGCGACGTGAGTGTTTGTGGGCGGGAAGTTGCTAAAAGAAATGGAAAGTAAGTGAAGTTGGCTAGCCACTGCACACATTCTCAATACTCACCGGTGCTGTAAACCGCCGGCACCGAGTGCAACATCTGCGCTGACTACCTCCGATTATGTAGCTTTTCGTTGTCCTCCTCTTCTTCGGAGGCCCATCGTGAAAATAAACTTTCGCGTACTTGTCCAAAAACCGGAAGTTAATCTTCTTCAACGCAATCTCGTTGTTCACGCGACGCTTCGGCAGCGCCATCTCCTCGATGATCTCGCCCCAGTCCTCACGCGAATTGACCTGCAACCACCAATCCCGGGCCACCACCACCCAATACAACCGGTGCGAATCCACATTCCTACCTCTCATCCTACAAAAACAAAAAAAAATCAATCACAAACCCCACAAAACACCCAAGCTTCCTTCTTACGCATTCCGGCCGTGGAACAGCTGCAGTTCCTGCAGGAAGCTGGCCTTGTCCTTTTCGAGCACTCGACCTCGTACCGCTCCCACACCACCCTCCTTCGAAGGCGTTCCGCTGCTGCTGTTTGGCTCACGAAGGTTTCTGCGTCCGAGTCCTGGCTGCTGCCGCGGTCGGCTTTGCTTTGCGTCCTAGACTCCACCAGCACCCCGGACCCACCAAAGTGTTTGTTTACATTTACGAATGCGTACACGGTTACACGAGAACGTCAAAATGAAAGAAATTTTACAGTCGAATTAAAAGTAAATACTTTAAAATCATTGAGCAATGAGATTTTCAAAAACTGTAGCAGTAAAAGTTTTCATTTTCAAAACAAGAAAAAAACTTTTAATGTAGCAAATTTTAACAACTTTTAAATTCTAAAGTAAGTTACTTTTGTCATTACCGTAATATTTTTTTGTGTGTACCCTCTAATTTCTCCTTACTTGATTTTTGTGGTGGATCTTTGAAACAATTTTTGAATTCTGCTTTTTTGTACCTGTTTTCATAAATGTTTTTAGCGCAACTTTCTTGAAAAAATTCTACTTTTTTTACTCCTACTCTATCGAGATATATGTTAGAGAGAGAGCGTCCAATTTCTCGGGGATACGAAATTCCCGGGAAACGGGAAATTTTCAACCAATTTACCGGGAACTTTGAAATTTATCGAACATTATTCTGATCTCGCTTTTGATTAATATTTTGCAACAAAATTTAAGAAAATATACAAATTCTAATTTTATTTATTTTTTGTTGTGAAGTATTATTTTTTTAATCAAGGTATTTGGAAATTGAGAATTTGTCTCTGTGATCATTGACAGATAAAGTTGAAATAAAAAAATTAAAATAATGCAAAAAACATTTTTTTGTGGTTTCAGATTATGAATAAAAAGGTAATCATTGAATTTAGCTTAAGAGCGAGTCCACGAACAGGGCATACCCCTTTGTATGGGACGTCGTTTGGACCTCACCAATCTGCCTGAAATTTTCAGGGGTTGTTTGTACATATGAAACTAGCATCTGGCCAAAATATGAGCACTCTAGGTCAACGGGAAGTGGGGCAAATCGGGACACAAAGTTTAAAGGTTCAAAAACGTCAAAAATCTTAAAAAGGCTATAACTTAGGCAAAATTCAACTTAATTTCAAAATTCAAAATGCATCTGAAAGGGCTTAAAAAATGCAACAAAATGCAGGGAGAAGCATCCCAATTGGTTAAATCTAAAGGGAGTTATTGGCATTTTAGTGAAAAAATAGCATAATTTTCAAACTCAAATAAAAAAGTGTTCCATCCAGATATCAACTCGGTTCGAACTGCAGCTTGTTGGGGACATCTGGGACTACCATCTTAGATCAAATTTTCCGGTGATAATTTTATCATATTCGTGTTCCTGAGACAATTTCACAATAGAAACATGCATAAAAATGTTTATTTTCATCCATTTTAACCCTTTAAAAAATGAAAGTTAAAAAAATCTTCGATTCACATTTATTGAAAATCAAGTTCGTTTCCAAGGATACTAGATGACACCAGAAAAAAGCAGCTTCTTATTTTTTTTTAACTTTCATTTTTTAAAGGGTTAAAATGAATGAAAATAAACATTTTTATGCATGTTTCTATTGTGAAATTGTCTCAGGAACACGAATATGAAAAAAATTATCGCCGGAAAATTTGATCTAAGGGGTCCCCCGAGCAAAAATGTACAACCAAAAAATTCACTAAAAGTAAAAGTGTCTATTTAATATGTTAAACTGCCTTACCCAAAGCGGTCTCAGTCTCAGATGGTAGTCCCAGATGTCCCCTACAAGCTGCAGTTCGAACCGAGTTGATATCTGGATGGAACACTTTTTTATTTGAGTTTGAAAATTATGCTATTTTTTCACTAAAATGTCAATAACTCCTTTTAGATTTAACCAATTGGGATGCTTCTCCCTGCATTTTGTTGCATTTTTTAAGCCCTTTCAGATGCATTTTGAATTTTGAAATTCAATTGAATTTTGCCTGAGTTATAGCTTTTTTAAGATTTTTGTCGTTTTTGAACCTTCAAACTTTGTGTCCCGATTTGCCCCACTTCCCGTTGACCTAGAGTGCTCATATTTTGACCAGATGCTAGTTTCATATGTACAAACAACCCCTGAAAATTTCAGGTAGATTGGTGAGGTCGATGCGAGATGGGTATGCTTTGCTCGTGGACTCGCTCTTAAGAATCTAACTTCTCGTGCTTTTTCAATTGAAACACTTTTTTATGTAATCAAAACTCAAAGTTTTCAAATATTTGTAGCGAGTTTTTAAATATGTTTGCATTTTCTGGGCACTTTTCATATGATACGAAGTTGTTTTTAAATGATTTTTATGCTTTCATTTATGGTACAGTTTTTGTAACATGGTATTCAGGTTAATAATTGACTTAGCATAAAAGAATTTTTATAGTGCAAAAAGTGGTTTGAATTAAAAAATTCTTGTCTTTCATAATTAATTCCCTTACGCCCCTGGTAGCTTCAGTGCTTCAAATTGTAATTTTTCGAATACTTAAACAAATTCTCGCTTACTTTTTCAAAAGGTCCTATGTACATAGAAAACCCATGGCGCATTGGTTGTTTTGAAAAAGTAATTTAGAATTCTTCTTGCACAACCCTCTTTCAAAAATATCAATTCAATTTTCATCCAATTTGGTCACGGTAAACAAAAATGTTTAAAAATATCTCAATGTTGATCTTGGCCATAAGGGGTTAATATCTTATTTTCGAAGATCTATTCCCAGTTGTTTATGCTTCAGAAATAAATATTATCTGAATCAAACCTTGACATGCAATTTACAGTCGAACTGAATAGTTCAATATGAACAGTTGATTGAAATTTATAAAACCTAATAAGGTTCTCTCATTTAATTTTCTTGTATATTTTCAAAATATTGGTGCCAAAAAGTGCCCTTTGTAAAACCTTAATCGGTTTGAAATGAATTTTTAAATCGATTTGGAAAAAAAATTAACTTAGTTACATGACAAGAAGCGCAATAATGACGACGCATTTTTTTTAATGTATTGTAGGTTGTGAAAGTATTTAAGCATTTTTAATGTCTTACTTTAAAAAACTTGATTTTAAAATGAATAAATACTTGTAAATAAAAACATTTAATCCTTTTATAGAACACGGTATGGCGGAAGCAAAATGATATGAATCGAGATGACCCATGGAAGATTTATACGTAGAAAATTATGTTTCACCTTCCTGATAAAAAATATGTACGATTAAAAATATTCTGTCAGTAAAAACTGCGTTTTTCAGAAAAAACGTTTTTTCCCATATGAAGTACCAAGGGAGGAGGCGCATGGTGGCTAAAGAAAATTTTAGTAATTTGTAAATAAGCCTAACCATATGTCGAATTTCAAAATGTTTTTGTTGCCTTTACCTTTAATTACCATAAACTTTAAAAAGGATTTTTAATCAAAATTTTTATTTTTTTGTTTAGTACCAGGCGTCGTCATTAGTATCTAAAAAAAACGTTGCTTAATCCACCTTTAGGTGGGTGGTGCCTTCCTCACATAATAAAGTTAATACACTATAGAGCCTCAAAAAATGTATAAATAACATAAAAAAGTGTATTAAAAACACTAAAGTACTTATAACTTTTGATAGGGTTGTCAGATTTTCAATCTTTTGGACTCTTTGGAAAGATCTCTTGATTAACCATCCAACGATAGGTCGAATGGTAGAACCGGACAATGTTTTCATCAAAATATTTGAGATCCGGCCTCTAAAAAGTGTATAAATAACACTTAAGTGGATATAACTTTTGATAGGGTTGTCAGATCTTCAACGTTTTGGGCTCGTTGGATAGGTCTTTTAAATACCTTTCTAAAAATGTATACCATGACGAGTTTTCTTACAAAAACCACCCTTTTTACAATCTTCCGGACTTTATTCGAAATCGTTTTTTAGCATAACTTTTAAAGTACTTTTTTAAACTTCATTATATTAACTAGGGTCTTGTGGGACCCCAAGACGGATCGAATGAGACCAAAACGGTCCAAATCGGTTCAGCCAGTCCGGAGATAATCGTGTGCATATTTTTCGGTGCACGGACTTACAGACATACACACGCACAGACATTTGGTCAGAATTTGATTCTGAGTCGATAGGTATACGTGAAGGTGGGTCTACGAGGTCGAATTAAGAAGTTCATTTTTCGAGTGATTTTATAGCCTTTCCTCATTGAGGTGAGGAAGGCAAAATTTTTTTTCTTAAAAACGCAATTTTCACCGATAGAATATTTTGAAGCTTAATATTCTTAATCAGGAAGGTGAATCACAACTTTTTACGTATAAATCTCCAATGGATCATCTCGATTTATAGAATTTTCCTTCCGCCATACCTTGAGGTAACTACAATCTCGCCAAAAAATAATGTAATATCTTCCCAACCCCTCAAAAAACCACAACCACACGTCAAAGCAATTTGACGTCGATACGCGATCACGGCAAGAATCGGCTTTCACATGAAGAGTTTCCCGCAAAACGCCGATCTCCGTAGCCACGGGAGTCATCGGACGATCCAGGAAGTTCTTCTCTAGAAAAAAAACCGCAGTGAAATTACTCCAACTGCGAGGGGGTGGGAGTTCGTCGCCCACAAAGAAAACAATCATCAAGAACCACAACCCATCGGAAATCTGGGAAAAGATTTCAGGTGGAAGCAAGCGAAAAACATAAAAGACCGACGAGGTTATTGGCTTTGCGAGTTGCGGGGAGGAAGGTTTTACGCGGTAACTGGACATTAGAGCGGAAATACGGGGTGCGGGGAGGTATGAGCAAAAATGATTAGGTAGGTACTTGAGCTTTGATGGCTGGAGGAAGAAATCACGGTGCGAACTAAAAAGCCATTAGCGAGCAGAGTGGAGGCACGTGATTGCGCTGTCGTGTAGCTACTGCGGTGGTCTTTTTTTAATGTCCCATCCATAGATTGATGGTGGGTTGTCAGCAAGTGGTAGTGGCGGCTGAAACAGTCGTGTCAGCTGGAAATGGTTGACCATGAACAACGATTAATTGCGGTGACCTTGACATTGGCAAGCTTTTGTTTTATTTACAGGGATTCCACGTCAAACCAGAGGAATTCAGATCAAAAGTTCTCCGATTTGGTATTCAAAATAATAGGAATCCCAGCAGGTTCTGTCTCATTCCCCAGAATCCCATTCCCCAGAATGATCCATTCCCCAGAAACTCATTCCCCAGAATGACCCATTCCCCAGAAAAGTTTCATTTTTATTATGAATGTACTTTATTTCAATAAGTGAACAGTTTTAAATGTGAAGTGTTCGGATTTTGCCTTTATTGTGATAACTGCTGACAAAAGTTGAATGTTTCCTTCTTTAAAGAAATGGAAACTCTCTTGACTTGTGATAATTGCTGACAAAAGTTGAATATTTCCTTTAAAGTTGAGTTTTTTTTCTTTAAAGAAGGGAAAACTCTCTTGTCTGACAGTACTGCTGAAAAAAGTTTGATTTCCCCTTTAAAGTTGAATTTTGACTTCTTTAAAGAAGGGAAAACTCTCTGGTCTGGCAGTACTGTTGCCAAAGGTTGAATTTCCCTATGAAGTAGAATTTTCCCTTTTTTACAGAAGGGAAAACTCTCTTGACTGTCTAACTGCGGGCAAAAGTTGAAATTTCGCTTTAAAGTTGAATTTTGCCTTCTTTAAAGAAGGGAAAACTCCCTTGACTTGTGATAACTGCAGCATGCTGACACAAGTTGAATTTTCCTTTAGCAGTTATCCCTAGTAAAGAGAGTTTTCCCTTCTTAAAGAATGAAAAAATATCAATTAGTGTCAGCAGTTATCACAAGTCGTGATGCCTTCTTTAAAGCGATTTAATATTGAATTAATGTTGAAAATTTAATTCATTATGCCAATTGACCATTATGCGCCATTATGCCAAATTATGTTATGCCAAACAGCGTTATGCTAAATGGCATTATACCAAATGGGAAACATAACATGTTTTTCAAGGTTCTAAATATTTCTGGGGAATGTGGAATTCTGGGGAATGGGATTCTGGGGAATGGGATAGAACCATCCCAGCAAGCTTAGTACAAGACTCGGGTGAGTTTTCAAAAAGCCGTAAGAGCCACCGTGACCTCTGACACTAATTTTCGTTTTTGTCAAAATGAGACAACATTTCATTTATTTTTAAGTTCGGGGCCCTTGAAGGACGTGTAGATGAAAAATCTCGAGCATTTTTGATATTGGTTTTTCGTAAGTAGGTCGAATACCGATGCAAAAAGGACTTTGTTTACCAATGGCTCTTACGGCTTTTTGAAAACTACGCCGAGAAGAGAGCACAGAGGCATCGATTTATATCCGAAATTTATATTTTTTTTATTGGCAGGAAATTAACTAAAATTCAATTCAGTCGATGGAAGTGTGTTCAGGAAGCCTAAATCTATCATACCTTGACGAAACTGATGCGTTTACTGAAATAAACTTCAAAAATAATATAATATAATATAATGTTATAACATTCAGGACCGAGATAACATTTTACACAATAATTTTCAGTTATTGAACAATTCGCGCTTTCATTGCATTCGTATAATTGCGTAATAAATATTATCAAGTTAAATTTATCCGTTACAGCGAAACAAATCAATAATTTCACTCTGAAAATAAATCGTCTAATTTCGCTCATCAATCACAATAAATTCGACTGATTATTGCTAACCACTCAATCCCCCAACAATGTTGCCCCTCATAATCATCTATGTTGGAAAGTAAAAGTGTGACGAACGCCCATCAATTATTGCGGCAATTCCCCATACGGCCTCCCCGTACGAAGGCCCGGAAGCACACCTGCTCCGATTAGCAAACCAACTAACCACGTGTGGAACCCAACCGCGCGCGCAGCATCCACTAAACGAGAGACGCATCGAATCAGATCCAGTTTAGGCGTAAAATCGATTTGGATTGATTAATTTTCTCCACGCACGGAGCATTTCGATCATCGCAAAACATCGCCGCGCAGAACTTGTGTAACAAGTCTCGCGCTGTGATAGCAGTTCGACCCATTTCACCGACGACGACGAAACTCGATCAACGGAGTGTGGTCCTACGCGCCAACGACGACGTCGACGGTGCGTCTGTCTGAGTGTGCGAGAGAGTTTATGATACGCTTCAGCTTTCGAAAACAAAAATCTCTCAACTTGGTTTTTATATATAGGTCACTGGAATAAGAAGGTTTCACCGTCCCCCAATCCTTCCTCAATAATGAGATGCAAAACGACCACGCTGAGGGGAGAGAAAAGAAGAAGAAAAAAAGAACACAAACCAGACAGATTTGTATACTAAACAAAGCAGAACGGAAAGGCTTTTAGAAGAGAGAAAGAAGTTTAAATGGTGGGTTTTATTGCTTAACTGAATGAATAACCACATGTGTGGAAGAAGTTAAAAGATCGGGCTGAGAAAAGAGAGCTGAGAATGTGGTCGGATAACTGTGGTTTCCGTTTAACTTTGTGGCAGATTGGGTTTTTTTTTTCGCGTGGGAGGTCGCGAGCAAGAACACGCGCTCGTTTGTACTTCCGGCACTGAGAAGAACTTAGTAAGAGAAAAAAGAGATAACCTAAAAATGTCTTGAAATATCAATTTGTTTACCTCAAATATAACCTCTAGAATTTTTAATTAGAGAATTAGAGATCTCGACGAAGGTCGTACATGGATTTCATTTGTATTGTTTTATTTGGTTGAACCTTTCTAAGGAGCTACCCTATGACTAAAGAAAACATTAAGCACCATACAAGTCTGTATACAATTTTGGCATCTGACTAGTTCTCTACGATTTCGCAATTTCTTTTCGCGATTTTTAATTTTTCGTTTGTTGATTCGGATGAAACTTTGTGCATGCATTCCCTATGTCAAAAGAAGTCATTTTGCATCATTAGTTTTTCCATTCAAGTCTTCATAAAATTTTGTGGGCTGGTCATACAAAATTAGTATGTATATATATGAAATTCTGTATCTTGAGAAAGGGTTTTCTGATCGATTTGGTGTCTTCGGAAAAAAATAATGATTAGGACTTTTCGGATAAAATAGGTATACGGAAAAAATCTGATTTTTATTTAACTTTTTAACAACAAAAATTAAATTCCGGAAAAACATTTTTTTTCGAAATTTGTTGATAAATTTTATGGAACTAAAAAAGACATCTTCTGTGCCATAGTGCGTGATAGTGCTGTAGAGAATACGACCAACAGGAAACTAATAATAAACAAAAACATTCGTAGCAGAATTGATGTTGATAAGAAAAAGGTTCTTTTGCAGACTTTTTAATTCCTTCAAGTGTATTTGGCATCACTGCTATTGTTTGCGAGAGAAAATGTTGACGTTTAGGAATAGGGAGCTGATGCGTATGCGTCTGACGTGAGAGTGAGAGCGCGTCTCTTGCATGTGTCATTCTGTTGGAATAATTTGGAGATGACGGACGTGTGATTGTTTTTTTGTTGTTTGGAAGAGATAAATAAATTAGATTTTGACGAGGATTTTGATCAATTTCATGGTTTACTACAAGTGCAAAATCTGGTTAAAATGATATGATTTTTTTTTAAATCAAAAATATCAATCTGGACAAAAAACTTTACATTTTTTTGATAAAATGAACCGTTTTAAAGTTATAGCTACTATCAGGTATAAATTTTCGATTTCTTTTCGTTTTTTTTTAACATTTAAAAAATACTTTTTGAAAAAAAACTCCTGAAAAAATTATTTTTGAAGAGCTGAGAAAATGTCGTGCCATTTTCTCACTGGAACTTTGAAAATCGGACAATTAGTTTATGATATAACAGCCTCACAATGAATTCGAATCGATGAAAATGATTTTTTCTAAGTGTCACCTGATTAGCCTTTAATTTTTAACTGACGATATCTCGTAAACTATTCGTTTGATTTCCATGGCTAAACAAAAAAATGCGAAATATTTACATTGGCCTTAATAACATGTGAAATGAACAACAATCGTATTTTTTCAAATATTTTAGGATATGTGTTATAAAACTATAAGAAGCTTTTGAGCAACAGAGCAGGCGGACATTTTTCCACAAAGACAAAAACTTTAGAAAAATTCATGGTTTTCCTAAAAATTAACTAAAAATCTTGATCTTTTTTATTGGGTTTTATAAACAAATGTAAACATTGTGTTAACTCGCTTACTCCGATGGACATTCCCATAAGGTGTGAGGAGGATACACTCAATGTTTACATTTGTTTAAAGGACCATATCAAAAAATGGCCAGAAAGATACACTGAAAAAATAACATCTTCAAAGTTAAATCTAATTTGCAATCGAAAAGTGCTTCGAATAATTTCGATAAAATGCACAGTTTTCAAGTAATCGTCATTTGCGAGTTGATTTTGGGTTAATAAAGTATTCAACTTTTGAACTTTTTTTTAAATGGGATAAATAATTGGTGGCAGCGCGTGGCCGAATGGTTACGCTGTCCAAACAACACACCAAACCAAGCCTACTCCGGTGGAATCGCTGGCGGCGGTTGGACTCGCAATCCAAAGGTCGTCAGTTCAAACACTGGGGTGGAAGGTTCCTTGGAGTAGAAAGAGGTTTGGGTGCTCTCCCCATTCAAGCCTTTGGACTCCTAGGTTCGAGCAGAAACTTGCAATAGAGACCACAAAAGACCCGGGGGTCGTTAATGTGGATGGTTTGATTTTGAAATAATTGGTGAGATAGAGCATTGCAATATTTTGAAGTTGTGTAGAATAAAATTTCAAACGTCGTTACTTTTTTTTTAAATAGGGGAAGGTGGGGCAAGATGACCATATGCGGCAAGAGGAACAATCGCTCGTACGGCCGTAATTTTTACAATTTTGATTATTTCCAGTATGAGGAATTGTTGCTAGCAATGCAATTGGCTGATTCTACTACCACATAACCGCCAAAACGACGTAAACGCCAAGGGGCATAAGATTTAATGAAGTTTTTTCAAAACCTTTGTTTTCTTATAATATTTGGAAAGTACAAAATAAGGCTTAGGGTTCGTTTTAAGGCTCATTTTATCAAAATGCTATTTTTCCTAGATCAGTAGTGTCCCTACCAATGACTTGCACCTATTATAAAGTATGATTTAACTGTTAGTTATTTTTGTTAAGAGCTTTTAAAAAATCTTGTTCAGGTGGGGCAAGTGTACCATATGGATTTTTAGTATGGAAAAAAACGAATTGCTGCAACAACATATTTTATTGGGAAAAAAATACATAAAAGTACTTAAAAACTGATAAAAAATTGTTAAAAACAATTGTCCATGCAAAATATAGTGATATTACGAAAATTTCCTTTTTTTCATCTAAATAATTATTTTTTTCATAAAAATGATCAAATTTTTAGTTAAATATTATTATTTAATCTAAAAATTAAAGAAACGTTTCAAATACATTCTAATCTGATGTATCTAAGTGATAACAGTACAATTGTTAGCAAATTAACATGTTGTTTCATGCATTGTTTCTCTTGCCCCAACCCGTCTTGCCTCACTAGTTGAGAAGAACGCACGGTTAATCAAAATTGGACTGAAAACCGTTCTGGACAACATTGAGTGTATCCTTCTCACACCTTATGTCAAAGTCCATCGAAGTAAGCGAGATAACTCAATGTTTACATGTTGGTTATAGACCTTCAACATATTTTTTTCAAAAAACTTATTTTTTCATGGAAATATAAACAATCAACTGAAACCAACCTAAAGTGCATTTTTCTGCATTGACAATCATATTTAGCATGTTTGGGCTAGTTTCAATTTTTTTTATTAAACTCGGATATACAGCATCGATAAAAAAATTTGTCAATGCTTAGATATTTTGGAAACTAATGATGACAACATAACTGGACAGGTTTAACTTGCATTTCAAAACATGGCTGTTCAATTTTCAAACTTTTTTATTTATTAAGTATTCTTTTTTTTAAAACGTTTTCAAAATGCAGAAGGGTTAGGATTTCAAGTGTGCAAATATTTGGTGTGCAGATATTATTTGCAAGGGTGGAGAATTTGGTGCAAAGTTTGCAATAGCACATAGGTATCGAAGAATTTTGTTATTCAATACCAGTTCCCTGCCTCTCTGTGGCTTAAAAGTTGCCTCTTTTGATTCCCTCAAACAATTCAAAAAGTAAAATAAAAATGAAAAAAATCCAGTTTAGGCAATTTTTTAATTTTGGGAAATTTGATTGATTAGCGATAACGTTAAAAAAATGTTTATTTCCTGGTTGACTTTTAAAACGTCAAATGAACCCCTTTTGAAACTGTAGTTCATATTTCTTTTAATAAGTTTACATGTTTCTTTAACGTAGTTCAAAATACATATAAAATCGAGGTTATATTGATAAAATTACGTTTGCTTTAAATTCAGTTGAACAATATTTTTAAATAATATTTAATGCTATCATCAGTTTAAATTTATTCAATCACAATTAAAAGATTAATAGATGGCCCCTAAAGAAAACTATTCAGAAGACCTCAGTGAATCGTGATGAATATCCTAATCATTTGCTGTTGTGACTCATCAACACCGTCTTTACCACTCGATAACAAGAACTTTCTTCCAGATTTGCTCATGGCATTGCATACGTTTGAATAAATTGCTGTAAATTACGAAAAATACTGTACCTTAACGGAATGTTTTCCCTGCAACAAAAATAAGCAAACAAGAAAAGACACTGCAAAGGCAAATATGCGCCAGGGCAATGAAATTACAATGAGTTTCTTTTTTTTTGCTGAACCTTCTCCTCTCGGTGGTGCCCTTTTCTCCATGATTAAGCAGCATCACGAAGACGTCTCTCATGCAAAGCATTCACGGCAGCAGCAGCATCACCTCCCGTAATGGTACTTTACTGTTTCCTGTGGCATGGCGTCAGTCCGAAGAAGAGAGACTCTATTCATGAACCACGATGCTGCACGCCACCACGAAGAAGCGGGTCATCAAATTCTTTGTTGTGCCAAAGCCGAATCGCAAACACGTTTTTGTAGAAAATGAAAAGCATGATTCGGTTTTAGCTACTACTTTTGCGCAGGGGCGGGGGGCAGATTTGCTTTTTGTGCTTAAATAGTGAATCTTAGAGAACTTGGGGTCAAAATCGCGAATAAAAGTTTCCTTTTCTTCAATGTTTGATATTGAATAATAGTTTATGCAACGAGAGGCGAAATTCAGATTTTCTCAACACGAGACGAAATTTATTCAACGATGCTTTGCCGAGTTGAATAAACACGACGAGTGTTGAAAAAATCGAATTTTGCAACAATTTCCTTTAAATGGAATTTTTCAGTGAAACCACTTTTTTCAGGCTAACTCTTCGATACTGTTTTAAAGGAGTGCTGAAAAATTGCACTTGTCTTATGGATGATGAGAAATAGGCAGATTCGTCACTGTAAAAGGTTGTTTCCAAAACGAAATTGCAACAAAATAAATCTTTTTTAATGAAACAAACCCCAACTATCCCTACACTATTAAACTTCTAAAAACAACACCATCGCCTTTCTTTCGCCAAATCGTCTTGCCGTCGTTAAGGTGAGGGTGAGAGTTGGGCTAGCCAGCTTAAGCCGCGTACAACTCTTTCCGTTTTGGTTTCCCCACGTTGTCTCTTTCACCCGCTGCTGCTGCTGGTGATGATGGCTCGACATTATGGCGCTTTTCATTTTCATTTTCAACATGACGGGCAAAGGAAAGTGCAAGTAGCAAACAGGCGCCGTATCGGGTACAGGTATCGAAATTCTTCATTTTGGAAGGACATCTCAGAAATGGTCCACCAAAATAATTTGGTGGCCACTGGCCACTCCAGAACCGATACTGAATGTCCCCCGGGGAACCACCGAAGAGGCCAATATCTGATCAGAGCAAAACCTGTCATTATTGGAATCTTTTTTTTTTCATTTTAAATAATTAAATAGCCACTGGCCACTTTGGAACCGGTTCTGAATGTCCCCCAGGGAACCACTGATATGACCAGTATCTGATCAGAGCAAAACCTGTCAAAATTGGTATTGAAATTATTTATTTTAGAAGAACATCTCAGAAAAAAAAATTTTGGAAGAACATTCTGAAAATTTAGATTGACCTGGCTACTCCGGAACCGGTTCTGAAACACATAAATTTAGAAATTCAAAAATACAAATACAGAGCAAATGTTCGCTAACTGAAACGAATTCGAATTAAAAAGCACTCAAACGTTATAACCAGTTGTCAAACTGGCTTCGACATTTCAACCCCATTGTTCGACGATATCCGAGCACGTTGTTTTGCTTTTTAATTATCCGCACAATCCGTACTATCCGGATATTTGTAACAAAACATAATAGTTTTGGAGATTTTGCCTAATATTTTTTACTTTAATAATTATCTGGGGTGGATATGGTAGAGCACCCAGAAATCGCCATGCTCCAGTATTCACCCACTTACAGAGTTTAAACTAACTTATACCATTTTTGGATAGAATGTAGGTACTTATTTATTGATTTCCAACACTTATCAAACCTGAACTAATTTATTTATTTATGAAACTGGTAGAGGGGTAATTTATGAAACTTGTTTTATGCAAAAATGGATATTTTATATCGAATTAACACAGCGTTGCTCAGTGGGTCAAAGTATCTCGAAAAGATTTTACAGACTTTTAAAATTTTATTTACTCCACTTAAAGTTTTTGCTTTGAAGGCACAGTCTACCTTATTTTTAAATATATTTTTTTTAATTTTTAAATTTATAAATAAAAAAAATTAAAAAAAATATTAAAAGAGGAGCATGAGCATGAGCATGAGCATGAGAGACCACCCATGGTTGTCCTTCTCCGTTGCTGAACAGGACCGTAATATCCTATCAATACAACTGACCATACGCTTAAACGATCTAATGGTGTTTCCCTTATCAACAGCATGTATGAATGCGTTGAAAAGATAAAACATCAAGATCATTAAAACTAGATCTGAAGCAAATAGGTAACAGTCATTGGCCACCAACGGCGCCCGCCATGTCAGTTTGTAGATCTCGGGGGGATTGGGACGGGAATGTTAGTTAGCACAGGTTGCTACAAAGGGTGGGTTCTATACGATATCCACACCCCCACGTGTGCCGGAAAACTACTTCTACTTGGGATTTTGTTAGTGGGAAAGGGTAATGGCCAGGATTCATCATAAAGGATGATGATGCGACCCAATAATCAATAAATTTTGTTTAATGATGTGATGTATTATGCATTCTCAAGGCAAACAGTCGGAGGATGCGGATGAGATTATTCCCGGTTATTTGGTGTTGAGTTTAGCATAAATGATTCAATCTTAGACAGCCGGCTGTGGAAAGATAAAACCAAATAAAATGCGAAACCGCGAAACCGCTCGGACCGAAAAACACACACAATCGGGGGGGAAACAAAGACGGAAACGGCAACGAAAATCCGGCTTGTTGACCGCGACGCGAACCGTTCAAATTCTCCAAAGCAACTGTCAAACATCCCGAAATCACCCGGGTCGAAATACACACACAATCGGGGGGGAAACAAAGACGGAAACGGCAACGAAAATCCGGCTTGTTTACCGCGACGCGAACCGTTCAAATTCTTCAAAGCAACTGTCAAACATCCCGAAATCACCCGGGTCGAAATACACACACAATCGGGGGGAAACATAGACGGAAACGGCAACGAAAATCCGGCTTGTTTACCGCGACGCGAACCGTTCAAATTCTTCAAAGCAACTGTCAAACATCCCGAAATCACCCGGGTCGAAATACACACACAATCGGGGGGGAAACATAGACGGAAACGGCAACGAAAATCCGGCTTGTTGACCGCGACGCGAACCGTTCAAATTCTCCAAAGCAACTCTTAAAAAAAAAAATATTAAAAAAAATATTAAAAGAGGAGCAAAATAATCAAAACTTTAAAATTTTCAAAAAATTATAGGTTTAGAACATAAAAATTAAAAATTTTATCAATGCTATATAAGAATTAAAAAAACGAAGAAATTATAATTTAAAAAAAAATTAAACTTTTAAAAATCAATATATTAAAAAAATTTAAGTACATTCAAATAATAAGAAATCTCAACGTTTCGTACTCCGTAGTTAATTTAAGAATTTAAGAATTTAAGAATTTAAGAATTTAAGAATTTAAGAATTAAAGAATTTAAGAATTTAAGAATTTAAGAATTTAAGAATTTAAGAATTTAAGAATTTAAGAATTTAAGAATTTAAGAATTTAAGAATTTAAGAATTTAAGAATTTAAGAATTTAAGAACTTAAGAATTTAAGAATTTAAGAATTTAAGAATTTAAGAATTTAAGAATTTAAGAATTTAAGAATTTAAGAATTTAAGAATTTAAGAATTTAAGAATTTAAGAATTTAAGAATTTAAGAATTTAAGAATTTAAGAATTTAAGAATTTAAGAATTTAAGAATTTAAGAATTTAAGAATTTAAGAATTTAAGAATTTAAGAATTTAAGAATTTAAGAATTTAAGAATTTAAGAATTTCAAATGTTTAGATTTTTAAAATTTCAGGTTATAAAATTCTATACAATTTTAGAATGATGATCTCGATGATGATCTGTTTTCCTTGAGAATTAGTGACGGCTTCACCTGAATTGCTTACTACATTACCATATTAGTCCTACATTTTTACCAATGAATCAAGATTTTGCATTGTGTCCAATGTCCATACAAAAATGTTTTCAAAATACAAATTCAAAAGACGCTTACTGAAAAGTGTTCTGATCGATACGATTTCTTTGACAAAGTTATGCAGTCCAGCCTCGATTATCCGAAGGTTTCTATGGGACTTTGGGGTTCTATGTGGACTTCCGATAATCGTATCAAATTTTTGTTTTGTTTTTTTTTTTGTATTTTGTTACTTTGAACAAATTCAAGTTCTGCAACTCCATTTTTTTTAAATTCAAATGGTTGATTGTCATCCAAGTACATTTTCCTTATGAACGCCATGGACCATTTCCGAGATGTCCTTCCAAAATGAAGAATTTCGATACCAATATTGACAGGTTTTGCCCTGATCAGATATTGGCCACTTCGGTGGTTCCCCGGAGGACATTTAGAACCGGTTCCGGAGTGGCCAGTGGCCACCAAATTATTTTGGTGGACCATTTCTGAGATGTCCTTCCAAAATGAAGAATTTCGATACCAATATTGACTGGTTTTGCTTTGATCAGATATTGGCCACTTTGGTGGTTTCCCGGAGGACATTCAGAACCGGTTCCGGAGTGGCCAGTGGCCACCAAATTATTTCGGTGGACCCATTCTGAGATGCCCTTCCAATATGAAGAATTTCGATACCAATATTGACTGGTTTTGCTTTGATCAGATATTGGCCACATCGGTGGTTCCCCGGAGGACATTCAGAACCGGTTCCGGAGTGGCCAGTGGCCACCAAATTATTTCGGTGGACCCATTCTGAGATGCCCTTCCAATATGAAGAATTTTGATACCAACATTGACTAGTTTTCTTCTGATCAGATATTGGCCACATCGGTGGTTCCCCGGAGGACATTTAGTACCGGTTCCGGAGTGGCCAGTGGCCACCAAATTATTTTGGTGGACCATTTCTGAGATGTCCTTCCAAAATGAAGAATTTCGATACCAATATTGACTGGTTTTGCTTTGATCAGATATTGGCCACTTTGGTGGTTTCCCGGAGGACATTCAGAACCGGTTCCGGAGTGGCCAGTGGCCACCAAATTATTTCGGTGGACCCATTCTGAGATGCCCTTCCAATATGAAGAATTTTGATACCAACATTGACTAGTTTTCTTCTGATCAGATATTGGCCACATCGGTGGTTCCCCGGAGGACATTTAGTACCGGTTCCGGAGTGGCCAGTGGCCACCAAATTATTTTGGTGGACCATTTCTGGGATGTCCTTCCAAAATGAAGAATTTCGATATCAATATTGACTGGTTTTGCTCTTATCAGATATTGGCCACTTCGGTGGTTCCCCGGATGACATTCAGAACCGGTTCCGGAGTGGCCAGTGGCCACCAAATTATTTCGGTGGACCCTTTCTGAGATGCCCTTCCAATATGAAGAATTTTGATTTTTTTATTTTTGATTTTTTATTTACAATTTAAAATTCATTTCGAACCATTTTGCAATTTTTTAATTAAATGTACATTATTTATTGCATTCAACAATTCTGCTGCCCATTTTATTTGTAATTTGAATAGCGAAAAGCTGAACAAAACATCAGAATCAATTTAAATCGCTTGATTTGCAAGCGACTGACCTCGGTTTGCACAGGTCGGTCGCGCGACCAATTTGACAGTTGCTTGTTCGTTGCTTATAGCGCAGCGAAAAATCGCTTCTACTCTGAATAGGCGAGCGATTTCTGCTGGCCGCAAATGAGTCGCGCGTAGTCGCTTCGCCTGTCAAATTAGTCGCGTCGCTTGTAGCGTCGCTTGCAGCGTCCACTCTGTAAGGGCCCTTATGGGAACGGCGTGGCGTGGCCATCGATAGTGAAAACCGGCTACGAAATTCCGCAAACGACACAAGATTACCGCTCTGTGTGTTGCTGTCTGGTCTGTGTGAATGAGGGTACACTCAACCCCCGGTGGTTGGTCACTTTTTCGTTTGACACTTTTTTAGTTTGTACCCCGTTGGTTGGTCAAAGTCAAACTAAAAAGTGACGAAATGTCACTTTTTACACTGCGCTTACGCACACTATCAAAACAAACGTTTGGAAGTATATGTGAACTCCGTGTAAAAGGGGTGTCAAACTAAAAAGTGACCCCGTTAGTTTGACAACAGTTTGTGTCAAACCATCGGGGTTTGAGTGTATTGCAGCGGAGATGGTTGGATAGTTGTTGTTTTTGTTTATTATCGAGAAAGGCAATCAATGCACGGATAGTGCAAGGGTTAAGTTGCATGTAAAGGATTGGAAAATAACTATTTTTAATGGAAATGACCCATGAGTCTTTGGGCGAACAATAGTGAAATATTTTTTTCCCTGTTCCTGATGGGAACACCCTTGAGGGGTATCGGGGCCAGCATTTACAAAATGGAGTTAGTGACAGTTTATTATTTGACTTATGTTTAATGTTAATGTAAACGTTCCATAAGTCGTCTTCCTAAGATGCTTAGGCTGGTAAAAATATTTTTTAAGGTTTTTGTCCCAAAATTAACACGGATGGAAAAGTAAATCAAAATTATCATCAGTTTAAAATTAACAAGGCTTCTAAAAAGTTTTGAAATATCATCGAATCTATTTATGATAGACAGATTATAGATTTTTTAGATTTCGTGCATTTTTATTTTTCGTAATTTTTAATTTGGCTCAAACTTTATAGGGGCCTACCCAACGATCAAATGAGCCATTTTGTATGGTTTGATCAAACAAGGCTCCATACAATTTTGGCAACTGTACATACAAAAATCTGTTTCTTCAGACGAAATTTGCTAATCGATTTGGTATCTTCGGCAAAGTTGTATGTATTGATAAGGACGATTCATAAAAAAATGTTTATGTTAACAAAACGAAATCCGTATTTTTAATTTTTTTAAACTTTTGAGCCATTGTGAAGAAGATGTTGATGCTCTAAAAATTAACTTTTCACAGAAAGCTCGTAGACCCACCTTCATGTATACATATCGACTCAGAATTAACAAGTGGACATCTTTGGATAGCTAATTGAAAATAACTTAATTGTTAAGATCTGGTAACCCTGTCTTAGGTTATGCTCACTTATGTGCTACTTATCTTCTTTTTGAATCCGGATCTCACTTATCTGTATGAAAACTCTGTCCGAATCTACCTATCGTTGGAAAGACCATCCAAACGAGTCTTAAAGTTTGAAGATCTGGCAACCATATCTCAAGTTATGGCCGCTTACGTTTGATGCATAGAAAGCCAGATTTTTTGGATTTATTTGTTCTGTACCAAAATTGAAGTTAAATGTCAGATATGAATTATATCCGTATCTTCTTTGTGACTCATTTTTATCCACCAACTACATAGGTGGATTAAGTTTTTTTAAATTACTGTTTTTGGAAAAAAATAAAAATCTTTTTTTTAAATTATGTTTTAATGTAAAATTAAATTAGCAATCGAAAAGCACCTCACACAAATTTTGATAAAGTGCGCCGTGTTCAAGATATGGCCACTAAACAAATATTTGATTGAAAATAAAATAAATCAAATCTTTCGATTTTTAAAAATAGTTTCCATGAGTGCCCAGTTCCAAAAAAAATCGCAGGGTTTAGGAAATTTCCTGTAAATTTGTTTAAGAAACATTGAAGATTAGACCTCTGGTTGCTGGGATGAAATACAGCAAATAAAAAAAAATAAAAATATAAAATAAAATTTAAAATTAATGTCATTATTATTTAATTGACAGGGTCCTAGTATTTATTACATTTTTAAAATTTGCGAAACATATTTTTCGAACAGATCAGCAGTTCTGTTTTTAACACTAAAAATTGGGCTATTCACGGGGACGCGCTGTTTCGGTTTTGCATGCTCATTTTCCTTTTTTTGTATCGCTGTTTGAGTGCTTGGGTGAGTGGTTATTATAAATAGATGGAGGGATTTTATAGAATGATCATTATATTGCATTATTATATTTAATTGATCATATAACAATACTATATTTTTCACTAAACACATCATACAAACCACATATTTATCTAGAGTTATTTGAAAAGGTCCTATAAGCTATTGTGTTTCATATGTTTATAGGACCTTTTCAAAAACACTCTGTATATGAAACTGTAAACTGGAGCGTTTGGTACGGTATGTCCGCGCATCCTTCCTCCCCTGTAGATTCTGTGTAATGTGATCCGTACTCAGAATCCTGGGCGCTTTCATTTTTGCAATACATTTTTGGGTGTTCTTGGATGTAATGCAATTATTAAATAATGACAAGAAAAGTGCTTGGGCGTAATCTAATCACAAGACTTTCCAGCATGATTTTATCGAATTGGTTGCGTTTGTGTTAGATTAGATTAGATAAAAATTGTACCATTAGCTTCTGAAAATCTAATTTAAGTGGCTTTTTGATTTGCAAATTAGATTTTAATTCATAAACTATAAACTGATGACTGAAAACTGGGTGAGATTTATTTAAATTCTTTCCAAAAAACAACACTTAAAAACAACTCGGTTGCAATTTTTTTTGTCCGAACTTCTGCCCAGAGTGGCAAAAAATAGTAAAAGTAAAATTATGAAATGACATAAAAAAATGGCATTGTTCTTATTATTCAAAGCTCGATTTTACGGATAACAGAATCATATTTTATTTGTTTAATTCTTTTTTTTTTTGATTAATTCTAGAATGCAAATTCGAGTTCAGCGACCTCACATTAGTTATATTTTAATTATTAAGGAGCTATTACACTACGGCAAACAAACTCGCACTTTTTGACTGTTTGCCTGCTTTGTTTGTTTGTTTTCAGTATCCGAA
The DNA here is from genome assembly GCF_016801865.2 of Culex pipiens pallens. NCBI lineage: Eukaryota > Metazoa > Arthropoda > Insecta > Diptera > Culicidae > Culex > Culex pipiens. Next base: position 65,977,469 of record NC_068939.1, on the reverse strand, counting down.
GATTAGGGGAAATTCTCAATTATCTTTAGGGGTAACAAAACTAAGGGGGTACGCATGGTTGCTTAGGGAAATCACTAACATTCAATTCTATCGATGGAGCGTGTTTAGGGCGCCCACATCTACTATATCTTGATGAAACTGAAGCGTTTACCTACATTAACTTCAAAAATGTCGAATTATGTAGTAAATTGATTCATCTTCCATCAAGAATCCATAAGATGGATTTTAATCGTACCATAACTTCTCCAAAAGTGTGCTCTCTGAGAGAACCGTTCCTCCAAAATGGGTTAACGAGATAAACCAAAAATTTGAATATTGATTCCCCATTAACAGCAGCCGCCGCCGCATCACTCCACCGACCGAACAGAGGAACCATCAATGGGTAGTGTGTGCCAGTAGTGTTCAGGTGCCGCCGATTGGTCAATGAAACGGATCAATTAACAGATCCGACCGGTCCGGTGTTGGCCTACATTTTGGACCACATTTCTCCACGGTTGTCGCCCGCGACACGTTGGAAAATGTCCAACCAAAATGAGAAAACGGGGAAACAAGAGCGTGACGGTGTGAATTATTTCGCTCCACCACCAAATCGACTCCGACTGTAAATTCCCAAGCCAATTAGCTATCACTTCCAAGCCGATTGTTGAATCTTCTCTCGTCGTAATCGTGGAAAACACACACACAGGTCGTAGAATCGCGAGCAAACCGCCACCAACCTTGGAAAGACAATGGCTGATGCCGCCGTGCCACGTGTAAAGTCAAGGTGAAGAAAACGACACTTACGACGGTGCCAACGCTCCAGAAGTGCATCAACTCCGCGGCGTAGACGGGCGAAAGAGCAATTGCTGATAATTTCAGGTTGCAGACAAATTGCAGCCCTCTCGGTGCATTTCCACAGCGCAACATAAAGCACATACGTCGTCGTCACACCCTGCAGACGACGACACTGATTGTGTGACTCTGATGCTTGATGAAGTGTGTGTTTTATGGCACTTTTTGAAAATTGTTTTAAACGTGATGCTAATGCTATGCGATCAAGTTTAATTTAACTATTTTTTGTCAAATTTATGTTCATACCCTTGAAAAATTTTATGATCTGGATATCTGGCAACACTATCTAATTATTTGAGCACTTGAGTAAAGCAGTAAATCAGTTTAATCTAAAACCATCTCCTTTTTTCTCCGCTCCCACAGATGTTCGCACTCCTCCTCACCTTCACACAGATCGCCCGAGCGGCACAATCCCTGTGGCCAAACCTGCCCTCGTCGGTGGAACAGCAACAGACGCTGCTGGAAAAGTGCTCCTCGAGTGGGAACCTCAAATACATCTCCGGAAATGCCCTCACCGACAGTCCCAACTGCCTCGGACCGAACAACGCGCCGTACCCGAGTGCGGCCGTGTCGCGAACCTTTTCCAGCTGGAACCCGAGCGGATCGTCCCGGCGGGGTCGCATGAGCGCTCCTCCCACGCTGGACCCCAAACTGATGCAGCGAACTCTGCTGCAGGCGTACGGCGATGTCAACGAGAACGAAATGATCGAGGATGTGCGAACCCGATACAGTAAGTGATACAATTCAACCAACAGGTTCGACGCGAGTTCGACGCACCAGCTTTGGGGTTGAGCTTTAAATTTCCCCTCAGCGAAAATTGAATGGGCTCAAGTCCAGTTATCTCATGGAAGTGAAACCCCAGATCCATTTAAATACCCTCAAAAGTGCGGCTACTTTCTCGTCGGTAAGCCCAGTAGAGCACCCTTGAAAATTAAGTTACGTGAGTCTAGTCAAGTGCTGAAACATAAACAATGGATCTTCGCTGCACATTGTTTGCCACTTGCACTTGACGTCATCACCTTAAAGCACTCAAGCGGTCATGACGCACGAACTTTTTGGAGGGAAATTTTTATTTTACCAAAAAAAAAAAAAAAAAATCTTCCGATCGCGTTTTCACATAAGTGATAAGTTGTTAAATAGTTTTGTTGTGTTCTATCCAAAATCATGTTTTTGTTCTCTGATTAAAAAAAAAATGTTTTTTTTGAGTTGAGAGACAAAAACTTAAAAAAAATAGTAATGCCTTATTATTCAATATGAAATTTCTGGCGTCTTCACATTATTTCAGATACGTTTTTTGGGTGATGTTATTGTTAACTTACAACATTTTTATAGAACATGTTGAAGAAGCAGCTGACATAAAAAATTACTGCGACCTAAAAAAATGACCTAAAATTGACTACATTTTGAAAATGGTCCACTTTATCCAAAATTCACTAAGGAATGTTTTAATTGCAAATTTAAATTTGCGTAAAAAAAATAAATAGGGGAACAGCATCTAACTCCATCGAGGGGAACCACGTGGACACTATGAGGGGGGGAGGGGGGGGGGAGGGGTTCAGCAATTGTCCACGGTCCATACAAAAAAAGATTTGTTTTGTATGGGGGGGAGTCCTGAGATTTCAAAAAAGTGTCCACGTGGTTTATGGATGGTCCCTTTACGAGAGCTTCCCCATTTTTTTTTTTTTTGGTTTTTTAAGGCTGGTACAAATTTTATTTAAAGTTTTCGTAATTGTTAGTACTCTTTTGGACAATATTATATACTTCTTGATCTGAGCAACTTTTTTTTTATTTTGAACTGGGCTACTTGTTATGTTGATTTTTTCTGCGGTAGAATACATTAAATCAGGATTTGAGGGACAAGTTTTTTTTTCTTTTGACAATTCTGAAATAGTCTTTCAAAATTGTGTAGGGTTGGACTTTCCACTTTAATTCTTTTACGAACTTTTTTTTTCTTTTTTAAGTGTATTTTAGATATTTTGATTATTTATAAGTGCTCAGGTATTATTATGTTATTTTATTTTTGTTTTTTGATAAAAGCATCTTTTTTTTTGTTTCACATAGTGTTGCCACTATGCCTCAGCCTCCCCTATATAAAAAAAAGTTCAGAATAGAAGCTTATATCATATTATTCTATTATATTATAATTGATTGTATATTTGAGATTAATCATAACAAGTTTTTTTTTTAATTTCTCAGATCGTTTTCTCAACCTGAAAAAAAATGCTTAAGGGACATTTATGCAATCATGGGCATTACTGTAGTTGACAACAACTTTTTACAAACACACAACTAGTGCGTCCATCCCGGAAATTCCCGGAACAAAATTCCCGGGATTTTTCCAAAACCGGGAATTCCCGAATCCCGGGATTTTTTATAATGTGTCCCGAGAATTCCCGAAATTAAAAAAAAAAAAACAAATTTTGGTCTAGAAAATCAGATTTGGTTGTGGAAATAGATGAACAGTTGAATACCTCATAATCGATAGTAATTTTAGAGAATTATAATTTGTATCCGGCATGTAACAGCATTAATTTGGTTTATTGAGGAAAACTGTTAAAATTTTAGTTTACCGATCTGCAAAATGCCGCTTTAAATATTTCCCATTTGGGTAATTCTCTACCAACTCACACGAAATCGGGAAAAGTTGCCCCAACCCCTCTTTGATTTGCGTGAAACTTTGTCCTATGGGGTAACTTTTGTTCCTGATCACGAATCCGAGCTCCGTTTTTCGATATCTCGTGACGGAGGGGCGGTACGACCCCTGTCATTTTAGAACATAAGAAAAAAGAGGTGTTTTTCAATAATTTGCAGCCTGAAACGGTGATGTGATAGAAATTTGGTGTCAAAGGGACTTTTATGTAAAATTAGACGCCCGATTTGATAACGTACTCAGAGTTCCGAAAAAACGTATTTCAAATTTTTGTAATTGTCTGCTCTACAACTTTTTAGAACATTGTTACATTCTAAAAAAAAACCCTGCAAAGTTAGAAAAAACACGAAATTTTAAAATGAAAAAAATGTTCTAAATGAAAAAAATACCCTTCTGGGTCAATGAAGATGCGTAAAGTACATTGAATTTTCCATAAACTAACATGTTCCAAAAATGTTTACAGTTGAGTAACGGAAAATGGCAGAGTTGTTAAAACATTTTTAGTGTTTTTTTCGATTAAAAATACGTTTTTTTTTGAATTCTGAGTACGCCATCAAATCGGGCGTCTAATTTTACATAAAGCACCTTTGACTACAAATTTCTATCTCATCACCGTTTCATTCTGCAAATTATTGAAAAACACCTCTTTTTGCGCATGTTCAAAAATGAAAGGGGTCGTACCGCCCCTCCGTCGCGAGATATCGAAAAACGGACCTCGGATTCGTGATCAGGGACAAAAGTTACCCCTTAGGACAAAGTTTCACGGAAATCGAAGAGGGGTCGGGGCAACTGCTGTGTGTTGGCGGAGAATTACCCATATGGGACACTTAATTGAACATGGGCAGTATACGCCCATGAAGTTTCCTTTGTTTATAGGACCCTGTTTGAAAAAATCTAGATATCGTTTTAAGTTTTTGGCACATTCCTTTTAACTTATTTCTGAAAAAAGGGGTAAACAAACTTTTTTTTTCTTAAAACAAATATGAAAAAAATGATTATCCCTCTACAACCCAACCCCGCTTTTAGATGGCCTTCGATTTTTGATCTTTAAAAAGCATTGGAAAGAAGAACTCTTATAATTTTTAGAAAATTTATGGGTTGGAAGTTTTACTTGTTTTATGTGACTTTGCCAATGTTTTTAAGAATGTATTTTTTTTAGGGGTCAACTTTGGCTGTGCTTTATACTAAAATTTCCCATATTTTAATTGAAAAGAAGTATGCAGTAATTTTTCTAGTATCCCACACTATGCCTCTACGGATTTTTTTTACCATTTAAATGATAGTGATGCCATTTTATAGCAGAAAATGTGAAAGCAAGCAAAAAGTTGAAAAAGTGACTGTAAAAACATGAAAAAATAAACTAAACAAAATGTATGCAAATTAAAATACTAAAAAATGAACAAGAAAAACATTAAACAAGAGAAGTAACGTTTTTCGTAAAACAAAAATTTGGGCAGTAGAGGGTTAAGATTGTAATGTTTTAAAAAAATACAAGAAACAATATTTAAAAAGTTTTTTATTAATTTTAAATCAAATCACTTTGAGGCTAAATTAAAAAAATATATTTTCGAAAAACAGATTAGATAAAGACGTGAAACGTGGATTTTTTATGATTCCTTAGCCCTTTCAGGCCTGATGGGTCATATATGACCCATACCGAAATTCGGTTTTATAAAATCACACAGTGCTCAAAACATATAACATTGTTCAGCAAAGTTGTAATTTATGAGTTTCTCTACCTCGGAAAAAATGTTTGAGTGGTTGTTAATGGCCTTTTTGACGACCTAGAACATCCTGAAAACCTGAAATTTGGAAACTTCAGAAAATGTTGAAGATAATTCAGGCTTACAACGATTTTTCAAGGCAAATGAAGTTTAGTTATTACCAGTCACATCCCCACGACCATTTGGGACCACTTCGATCCCTTTGGATCTCTTTTGGGATGATCTAGGTCCTCCAAAGTCTCCTGGAATACAGATCTTGGAGTCTACCGCCGTAACAACACGATTCTACCAAGTTTCCGATTATGGTTCATATTCAGTGATGTCCCTGGGACCCTTTGGCAACACTATGAGCTATGTGGATCACTTTTGGGATGTTCTAGGTCCTCCAAAGTCTCCTGGAATACAGATCTTGGAGTCTACCGCCGTAACAACACGATTCTACCAAGTTTCCGATTATGGTTCATATTCAGTGATGTCCCTGGGACCCTTTGGCAACACTATGAGCTATGTGGATCACTTTTGGGATGTTCTAGGTCCTCCAAAGTCTCCTGGAATACAGATCTTGGAGTCTACCGCCGTAACAACACGATTCTACCAAGTTTCCGATTATGGTTCATATTCAGTGATGTCCCTGGGACCCTTTGGCAACACTATGAGCTATGTGGATCACTTTTGGGATGTTCTAGGTCCTCCAAAGTCTCCTGGAATACAGATCTTGGAGTCTACCGCCGTAACAACACGATTCTACCAAGTTTCCGATTATGGTTCATATTCAGTGATGTCCCTGGGACCCTTTAGCAACACTATGAGCTATGTGGATCACTTTTGGGATGTTCTAGGTCCTCCAAAGTGTCCTGGAATACAGATCTTGGAGTCTACCGCCGTAACAACACGATTCTACCAAGTTTCCGATTATGGTTCATATTCAGTGATGTCCCTGGGACCCTTTGGCAACACTATGAGCTATGTGGATCACTTTTGGGATGTTCTGGGTCCTCCAAAGTGTCCTGGAATACAGATCTTGGAGTATACCTCCGTAACAACACGATTGTACCAAGTTTCCGATTATGGTTCATATTCAGTGATGTCCCTGGGACCCTTTGGCAACACTATGAGCTATGTGGATCACTTTTGGGATGTTCTGGATCCTCCAAAGTGTCCTGGAATACAGATCTTGGAGTCTACCGCCGTAACAACATGATTCTACCAAGTTTCCGATTATGGTTCATATTCAGTGATTTCCCTGGGACCCTTTGACGAACACGAGAAACCAATCCGCGGACGTGGAGATAAGTGAGATTGAGGGGAAACCTCGTATATTTTTGACCCATATATAATTCGATACCGATCATATAGCCCAATTTTCAGCTCGAATTTTGCCTAAGAGTATGTTAGCGAGTAGAAAGTTGCAGTTGAAGCACTTCTCCGTGTATTGTTACAGAGTTTTTCAATGCTCAGATTCAGCCGCCCACAGATCGTTCGAGAGATTTAATGTGTTAGGCAGGGGTGCTCAAAGTTTTTGGAGGTCGGGCCAAATTTGAAGCTCAAATTAGCTTGCGGGCCAAATTCACAAAATAGGTTATTATAAAAAATAAATTACGTTAATTTAATTTAAAAGATTTAATTTCTGTTATTTGAAAAAAAAATACAATTCAAAATAACGGATTTCTATCGGTATTGTTGATTTTATTGTTTCAGGTATTTGAAAAAAAAAAATTAGCTAAATGTACTTGTGTTTTCAAAAAAAAATAAAGTTTTGTTTTTATTTTTCTAAAATGGTGACATAACATGTTGAACAATTCATCTATAGGTGCAATTTTATCTATAAGCTAAGTGTGGCTAATAAAAAAACGTTGAGAGCCAGAATTTCAACATTTCAATGTAAAAAAATGTTAGAAAATATTTTAAGATTCCGTATAGTTAAACTGCAGTGGCAGTGCGTGGCCGAATGGTTACGCTGTCCGCTTTGTAAGCGGATGATTCTGGGTTCGATTCCCATCTGCTCCAACCTTCCATCGGATGAGGAAGTAAAATGTCGGTCCCGGCCTTGGTTGTTAGGCCGTTAAGTCATTCCAGGTGTAGGAGTCGTCTCCATGCCATAAGTACAAACAACACACCAAACCAAGCCTACTCCGGTGGAATCGCTGGCGGCGGTTGGACTCGCAATCCAAAGGTCGTCAGTTCAAACACTGGGGTGGAAGGTTCCTTGGAGCAGAAAGAGGTTTTGGTGCTCTCCCCATTCAAGCCTTCGGACTCTTAGGTTCGAGCAGAAACTTGCAATAGAGACCACAAAAGACCCGGGGGTCGTTAATGTGGATGGTTTGATTTTTTTTTTGATAGTTGAACTGCAATCATTATTTTCAAAAAAAAAGATTCGACAAAAAAAATCATTTTAGCGAAAAAACATTTATTTATTTCATCGAAAATTCATAAAAATCCAAATTATTTTTAACAAACCCAAATATGCTCAAAGGATTCTAAATGCAAAGGAATGCATATTTAATTAATTTCAGCTGATTGTATTTAAATTTAATTTTTTTTAGTTTTTTGAAAATATATTTTTGCTCCTGGTTTTTCGAGACAATTTTTTACTAATGGGAGAGGGGTGGGTTGATCGACGAAGCTTTGTAAAACATTTGCAACAAACTTGATCCTCCGATTTCCACATTTTGTCTGCCTGAATCAGTTGGTAGTCAATCAGATTCGTTATCTAACTGTAATGAGTTCAAATCCCGAAGGAAGTGCAATGTAAATTTGAGGGTCAGTTCATAAAAGGGTCATTATGACTTGCAAATTAATAAAGAAAATTTATATTTTTGCAACTATTGCAGAATTCTGCCCAAGTCACACTTGAACGTTTTTTAAATATTTCCAAAAATATTTGATGAAAGTTTTGACGATATTTACTAGTTTCACTCACATTTAAACGTGTGAAATTGTTTTAATTGTAAATTTATTTTAACAAATCATTAGTATCCATAAAGTGAAAAATCATAAGTTTTTTTATCAACAAAAAATAAAAAAGCTTAATATATAAAAGTTTAAAATAAACCTCGATTTTGTAAAAGTATTAAATCACTTTACAAGTGGTCAACCGGCCATTTTACATGATCATTCAAAATGGGTCCGCGGGCCATACTTTGGGCACCCCTGTGTTAGGTTTTGGGAGGTTTATGACATGAACAAATTCAACTCACGCTGCAGTCAAAATCTTCCCTCGACCGCCACCTACCCCTTTTGCCTCGCCAGATGGGATTCAAGCCATCCTTTCGCTTACAAAGCGAAACCCGCCAGAAGCTTGCACCCTTTAGCATTACTAGACTCCAAGATCTGTATTCCAGGACACTTTGGAGTGTTGCCAAAGGGTCCCAGGGACATCACTGAATATGAACCATAATCGGAAACTTGGTAGAATCGTGTTGTTACGGCGGTAGACTCCAAGATCTGTATTCTAGGACACTTTGGAGGACCCAGAACATCCCAAAAGTGATCCACATAGCTCATAGTGTTGCCAAAGGGTCCCAGGGACATCACTGAATATGAACCATAATCGGAAACTTGGTAGAATCGTGTTGTTACGGCGGTAGACTCCAAGATCTGTATTCTAGGACACTTTGGAGGACCCAGAACATCCCAAAAGTGATCCACATAGCTCATAGTGTTGCCAAAGGGTCCCAGGGACATCACTGAATATGAACCATAATCGGAAACTTGGTAGAATCGTGTTGTTACGGCGGTAGACTCCAAGATCTGTATTCCAGGACACTTTGGAGGACCCAGAACATCCCAAAAGTGATCCACATAGCTCATAGTGTTGCTAAAGGGTCCCAGGGACATCACTGAATATGAACCATAATCGGAAACTTGGTACAATCGTGTTGTTACGGCGGTAGACTCCAAGATCTGTATTCCAGGACACTTTGGAGGACCCAGAACATCCCAAAAGTGATCCACATAGCTCAGAGTGTTTCCAAAGGGTTCTAGGGACATCACTGAATATGAACCATAATCGGAAACTTGGTAGAATCGTGTTGTTACGGCGGTAGACTCCAAGATCTGTATTCCAGGACACTTTGGAGGACCCAGAACATCCCAAAAGTGATCCACATAGCTCATAGTGTTGCCAAAGGGTCCCAGGGACATCACTGAATATGAACCATAATCGGAAACTTGGTAGAATCGTGTTGTTACGGCGGTAGACTCCAAGATCTGTATTCCAGGACACTTTGGAGGACCCAGAACATCCCAAAAGTGATCCACATAGCTCATAGTGTTGCTAAAGGGTCCCAGGGACATCACTGAATATGAACCATAATCGGAAACTTGGTAGAATCGTGTTGTTACGGCGGTAGACTCCAAGATCTGTATTCCAGGACACTTTGGAGGACCCAGAACGTCCAATAATGAAATGTAACTTTTTTTTGCCTGTTTCTGTTTACTCATGGAAAAAATTAACTACTGGTACCAAAATTGTAGATTAACACAGCTCAGAAAAATTCAGGCCTGAAAGGGTTAGATAGGGAACCATCCATAAACCATGTGGACACTTTTTTGGAAATCTCACCCAGAAAGTGATGCATCATAACTTTTCACAAACACACAACTGCCGGGGGGTTCTTTCAAACCAATCATAACGCCGTCGTCGCGGAAAACGAAAAAAACACACACCACACTTTTTGATTGGCCTGAATGTTGCCGCCGCCTTGATAGCCACTTTGGCGGCCATCAAAAGATGACGGGTTGGCAATCCGGTAGCAAAAGCTTCGGAACCAGATCAAGAGAGTGGTGTGGACTCTCGGGAAAAACGGGACCACCGCGCAAAATGCTGTATAATTGATAATTATTTTCAGCGCATTAAACGCACTCACACACTTTTTTTTTCGATAGCCACTTAGGCTTAAACTCTAGTGTTGAAAGAGAGGGGGCTCGATTACAAAGCACTTTAATAAATATAGTTAAAGTGCGAAGTCAGTGAAAAAAAAAAAATCGCACAAATTGGAGCTGAGAAAAATTATCATAACGGGATCGTGTGAAGATCGTCGTCATCAACGTTCCACCAGCGGCGCCAAATGTTTGCACTATCACTTTAGGAGATCTGCAAAGGTTTCTCTTTTTTTCTAGCTGCTGCCTGAATCGTGTGTGCATTTGGACCGTGAGTTGAGTTGCTTGTGGGCGATTAATTTGTCCACAGATTAAAATCTGCTATTTCGCTAATTAATTGCCAACTTAGGAATTTTGAGGTAGCGCAAAATTAGGACGATGTTAACATATTATCACCTTTATGATTGTTGCGATCAGCTGAAAACACATAGAAGCTATATGATTGAAAACAGTTAGAAGATTCATCTTGATCATTTTATTAAGTTTACCGTTTTACAATTGATCGCTAAGTCAATTCGGGATCTTCAAAAAGCATTGAAAAGAAGATTTATTCATTGGTTTTTTTTTTTTGAAAGTATAGGTTTGGTAGTTTCACCTCTTTTTTCAACTTTTCCAATTCTTAAAAAAAAATCTTCTTTCAAGGGTAAACCACGGTAAATTTAGCTCGTAGTTTTGACTAACATACTTTGTGTTTATTTAAACCATGTCCCAGACCTTGTTTTTTAACGCACTTTTTTGCAACTTGAGAGCTAATGGATCATTTTGAAACGAGAAAAAAAGCAAAACCCTTAAAAAGTTGCAGGAAACCATCTACAAAACAAACGAAACAGACAATTAATAATGATTTAAGGTTGTGGGAAGGGCTAAACATGATCTGAAAAAGCAATAACAAAATAAGATAATTGCAGACATTAATATTTAAAGTTAAACAATGAAAACTTAAAACAAGACATGTTATGGTTTCCAGAGACCAAAACATGCTTAAAATGACCGCCTGAACATGGAAATTAAAGATTTAAAATGGTAGGGAGGGGTTAAACAAAAGCAACATTCAAAACAAGAAAAGGATCAACAACTTAACCTAATCATAACTGGAATGTTTTGTGATCACGCCACAAGCAATTTTCTTGTCATTATTAATAATTGCAGTACATCCGAGAACACCCAAAAATGTACTGCAAAAATTAAAACGGCCAGCCCTACTACGTTGTGTTTACGGCAGAGAGGATTCTGAGAACGGATCACATTTCACAGTATCTACAGGGGAGGAAGGATGCATGGACATACCGTACCAAACGCTCCTATTTACAGTTGTATATGTGTTTTGTTCACCTCCGTGTACGCACGAGTGCAAGCAGCAGTCAAGTGCTCAGTGCTCCATCGTTTTTTCGAAATTTTTCGCCGTAATTTACCGGGATTAGCCGCGAGTTTGCTCCACCAGCATGCCAAGGGCCGGCCGTGGCCGTGGCAGTTCGAGTGCGGCCTCGAAAAACCCGCGAAGTTCGTCTACCGGCCGTGTGCAAAAAGGTAAACAAACCAACGCCGCGTCGTCCGCCATCGCGCCGGGGAGTGTGTGCGCCAAAGGATTTGACCCTAAGTTATTACACCCTAATTACCGTGTCCAGGGCCGCAGCCCTATAAGGCTCCGTTCAGCTACTTCCGGCAATCCGTCGACCGATGGCGCTTCAACATCCGCCAACATTCCCACCAGTAACAAGTTCGCGAGACTGAGTGACGAGGAAAGCAACAACAACAACACCGACGGTAGCACTACCGACGACGACGACGACGATGATCGTGCACGGAAGAAAGTGATTTCGCCAAAAAAAGTAATTACTCCTAAGGAACGACGACCACCACCAATTTTCGTTTTGGACACGTTGGCGGACGATGTTGACGAGCAGCTGGAAGGCCTCGTGTACTGCCTCAAAATAGGTAAATCGTCAGTGCAAGTGTTCACGTTTGACCAAAAGAACTTCGACCTGGTTGTGGAGAAATTGAAGCGTAAAAACTTCAAATTCTACACATTCGACCCCGTGCAGAAGACCGCTGTTAAGATCGTCTTGCAGGGGTACCAAGACCGCCCGACCTCCGTCCTCAAGGAGCACCTCTCGGGTGTCGGAATAACGCCGCGAGACATAAAAGTCCTCTCGCGGAAGACAACAGTGACAGGTACACACACACTGTACCTGTTGTACTTCGATCGCGGCACCGTCAAACTTCAAGACCTGCGGCGGACTAAGGCGTTGGACGGTTTTTGGGTAAACTGGCGGTTTTACTCAAAAAATCCGACGGACGCAGCGCAATGTCACCGATGCCAGAAATTCGGCCACGGCTCGCGGAACTGCAACCTCCGGCCCCGCTGCGTGAAGTGCGGTGAGTCACACCTCTCGGAGGTGTGCGCACTGCCACGAAAGGCGGACTTGGGGGAAAATGCAGAACAAACCAAGCCGCGCGTAAAGTGCGCGAACTGCGGCGGTAACCATACCGGTAATTACCGCGGATGCGTTGCGCGCAAGTCCTACCTCGAGGAGCAGGAAAAGAGGAAGAAGAAAGCAGCAGCATCCCATCCTCCTCAGCTAAGTACGAGCGCAGCCGTTCCTGCAGCTGGCCAGCGTACGGTTCCAGCGGACAACCCAGCGTTCCCTCCTGGATGGGGGCGGTCGTTTGCAAGCGTGGTCGCTGCCGGTAGCGGCGATGCGACCCAGCAAGGAGTCACCGGGGAAGATCTCTTCACCCTTCCGGAGTTCTTTGCTCTCGCGGGGGAGATGATGACGCGGTTTCGGACCTGCCGTAACAAGGCGGAACAATTTCTGGCCCTCGGGGAGCTGATGATTAAGCACATCTATAAAGGATAAAAAATTGTGATCTAGTTTTAAGCTTTCTCTATTTCTATCCCCTTTCCCTTGCAATTTCTTCTTAGTTTTTTTTAACAATGACTGGAGTTAATAGAAAAGAGTTTAAACAATATTAACAAAAAGTTTTGTAACATTCGTTATGTTAAGCTAAATTATAAAATAGTAGGTAGTCGAGAATAGATTACCCGAAGCCCTCGAAATAATAATTCGGATGATCGAAACTTCGGAAAATCGAAACACTTTGTTGTTGTCTTATTTTTGATTGTCGAGCTTAAGTATTACCAATAAACTACTTTAAAGTGATTTTGAAATTTTAAATACAAAGTGGCGGCCAAAATGGCGGTGATGAAACAATAAAAAAGGCACTTTGTAATTAAATATGTATTCAACCTCAAAATTAGACAAAAAAGGGGTCGCAGAATTCGAATTTGATGTTAAAAGTAAGGAAATGAAAGAGAGTTCGTTGGACTTTCTGTTCCATTTGAGCAGGGTATCAATCAACTTTAAGCTCTACAGATTTCTCTGAACTCCTAATGGGCCCGACAATAGATCGAAGATATAAGTAAAATGGCAAAGACTAATTATTTGAATTGAAATGGAAGCAGTTTATTATACCACACTGCCAAATCGGCCTCCCTCGAAGTTTGTCCCTATAATTTGTACGCAAACATTGCGAAAACGTGACCTGACTTCACAAAAATGACGCAGCTGCGCGCGCGTAGAAATCGAAACCAATTCTGATGGCCACTATTTCCTCTTCTTCTTCTCTCCCTCGAAGGTCGCTCGGTGGACAGCCAGCAGCAGTGCCGCGATACGCCCTCGCGGCTGTGCAAAACCCGCTACAACACGACGGCCCCGATGTACGGCGTCAGTCTCACTTCCGGCCAGCCCGTCACGATCGTGCAGAAATTCCCGGACCTCCTGCAGCAGGTCGTCTTCGAAGTGTGCGAGTAAGTATCGTCTGTGTGTTAGTGTGAGTTTTCCAAATTTGTATGAAAATTTCGTTTTCTTTCGTCAGTTTCACGATTTGGCGGTGGCGGCGGCAACGATTAATTTGGTGATGCGCCAATTTCTCCTCTGGTCTCCACTGCCATAATGTTGTTTTTTTCTTGTTTTCACTTTCATTTGGCTGCCTGCCATTTGGTGGGAAAGTGGCTTCTCTGTGCATAATGGCAGCACTGCTGACACACAGAGGCACTTGAAAATGTTTATTTTTGGGAAAATAGAGAGGTGGTTGCACTTAACATAATACTTCTTTTCATAATACTGCTCAATTTAAAAATTGTAAAAATAATTGAAAGGATTATTTTTTACAAGTCAGTCACTGGCGAAGAATACTTTAAAAATCTAACATTAGCAAAAATTGAAAAAAAAAACTACTGAAAACCGGTTTGACAATGATAGAATTTCAATTTATTTTCCAATGTGATTCAACCGGTAAGGCTTGTAAAATATTGACATTTCTTTAATGTCCATGTAGGGGAAATATACCCTTTCTAATCAAACACCTATCTTCGTCATATGGAGAGTTTGATGCTCGATTAAAGCTCCAAAAATACTTTTAGGCTATAAACTTACCAGCAACAGCACCGCCTCGAGTAAGCACGCAAATGTATGCCACGTAAGTAAAAAAAGTAAATCTTTCCCAGTTCCTGAGGGGAACACCCGTGAAGAGTATCGGGGCCGGCATTTACAAAGCGGATTCAGTGGCAGTTTCATTCTCAACTTAATGTTAACATGTTAAGGTTAATGTTAACATTCCATAGGTCGCCTTCCTAAGGTGTTGTGATAAGGTCCAGTTTGTGACGATACACTACCTTCCCTTTACTTAGCAATCGAATCCAGAAGAGAAATGATCACCAGTTGTGTTGATCCGAGCCGGGATTTGAACCCCGATCTGCCGCTTACTAGGCGGGAGCGTTACCACTAGGCTACGGTGCTCGGTCAACGTACTGGCCAAAAAGATCAAATTTAATGCACTTTTGATCATAATTTCTATTTTTCGAGACCATTTCTCATCATTTTGGTGGCACACACATCCACACGCAAGATCAGAGGTTAACTGCTTAACGAAAGTCGTCATCAATATCTTTTCACTTGCGCTTAAGATATAACATTGCTTGCAACTACCGGCAACATGTTATTTTGCCCATTAGTTAGTCACTCACTTGAAAAATAATCCCGAAACATGTAAATAATTAGCACCATCAAAAAAACAAACGCGCTTAGTCTTTTGACGTTTCAATTTTGACCATCCATTCCAATGGAAGGCTGAAGAAAACCGAGCGAGAAGCGAAGGCAAATAAAGAACAAAGGGTGGCCACCAACACCACCAGCAGCGCTTGTGGTGTTGCCAGGAAACTTTCTCTATAAATGCTACTTTTCGTGAGTGTTCGCTCAAAATTTCATCAATTTTGGCAGCACGAAGCAGACCCAAACGAGCGTTGGAAGGAAAAAAGATCTAAGCTGAAAATAGAAAAATGGGCGTGGCCCAATGCACACGACTGATTAGAATGCGTTTTTGAAATATTTTTTTTTAAATGTTTGTAAATTAACTTTTAATAAAAGTGAAAATAAACAGAAATGTTCACAAAAAGTTGCTCTACTCGTTGGTGTACTTGGTTTTACTGAATTTCAAGGAACACTCCAGATTATCCAGCATCATTCAAACAAGACCGCTTATTAGGCTTAAAATGGATTTATTTCCTCTACAGTGTTATCCCGTTTTTGGCAACACGACTTTTCGACACATTTCTACTTCTACATTGTTGATGGAAAACCAATCTAAAACTTCGCACAACAAGGAACAGTTCAAAAATTGACGTTGACATAAAAAAAATCCACATTAACTATGAAATTGGCTCCACTGAAACTGTTTTAAAATTGAAGAAATTTTGATATATCTTACATTTACAGATAAAACAATTATATTAAAAACCAATTTTATCTGTTCTTTTTTTCCGATTCGAACCCAATGACACTTTGAGAGTATTGAAATAACCCTATCCATCAACTTCTAAAACTTTCAAACATTTGTTTAAAACTACTTCTTGAGGAACTAGGAACTCTTCCCTACCAAGCTAACTATGATTCCATACCATTCGCTTCGTAATTAATCCGAATTTTACAAATTTAATATTTTTTATTGGTTTCCGATAAAAAAAATCCAGATCATCAAAAATAGTGCATGGCTTTTAAAATTTGACGAATTCAGGTGCTCTAAAAACTGTTGTCCCTATTCAGACTATTGTCCCGATTTACCGCAGTTGACGCTACACGTAGTTTTTCATTTTTAAAATTAGTGCACATGTTTGCCCATTTCTGAAAAAAATATTTTTGAAGTGCTGAGAAAATTCTCTATATTTTGCTTTTTTGAACTTTGTTGATACGACCCTTAGTTGCTGAGATATTGCCATGCAAAGGTTTGAAAACAGAAAAATTGATGTTTTTTAAGTCTTACCCAAATAACCCACCATTTTCTAATATCGATATCTCAGCAATTAATGGTTCGATTCACAATGTTAAAATATGAAACATTTGTGAAATTTCCCAATCTTTTAGGAAAAAAATATTAAAAAAAATTAAAATCAAGACTAACATTTTAAAAGGGCCAAACATTCAATATTACGCCCTTTTAAAATGTTAGTCTCGGTTTAAAAAAAATTAAAATATTTTTTTCAAAAGATCGGAAAGTTTCACGAATGTTTCATATTTTAACATTGTAAATCGGACAATTAGTTGCTGAGATATCGACATTAGAAAATGGTTGGTTGTTTGGGTGAGACTTAGAAAACATCAATTTTCCTGTATTCAAACCTTTGCATGGCAATATCTCAGTAACTAAGGGTCGTATCAACAAAGTTCAAAAAAGCAAAATATAGAGAATTTTCTCAGCTCTTCAAAAATGTTTTTTTCAGAAGTGGGCAAACATGTGCACTAATTTAAAAAAATGAAAAACTTCGACTATTTCCAAAAAAGTCACCTTAAATGGCTATAACTTGAAAACGGTGCAGTTTATCAAAATTTCACTAAAGTACTTCTTGATTGCAAATTTGATTTTACATCGAAAAATGAAGTTGAAAAAATTTTGCGACCAATATTTAAATTTTTTCAAAAAAATAAGTAGTGATTAAAAAATTCATAACTCGGTCAAAGATTTTTTGCACAACCTGGAAATTTCTGAAAAGTTGGTATTTAATGTCCTCTAAAACATATAAAAAAATTAAAAATAGTGTTTTTTTTTTCAAATCAAGTTTTAGTGACAAAAAGTTTAATAAAAGATCACCAAATTTTTTTTTACCTTGTATCATTTTTTCCAGTGTAGTCTGTATCCATACCTAAAACTTTGCCGAAGACACCAAATCGATCAAAAAAATCCTTCGAAAGATACAGATTTTTGAATGTTCACATATCATTTTTGTATGGACAGCTGCCAAATTTGTATGGAAAATTATATGGACAAACTAATGATGCAAAATGGCTTCTTTGGGCATACCGAAGGCACCAAAAAAGTTTCAGTCGGATTAAAAAAATACAAAAATAAAAATTAAAGAAAAAAGGCCGATACCGTAGAGAACTGCTCATAATAATTTGTCTTGCAAATACAGCAAACAGCAATCAATGTACCTAAATTGAAGTAATTTCGAAACTTTACGAAAAATCCATTTTTAGAACTTTCAACATTAACAACAACACGTTGCTTTGATCTATATAGCCAAAAAATTGGTCCAGATTTGATTATTGAGGTTGTCCACAGAATCCAATTTGACGTTTAAAATTATTGGAAATTTATTTTGATACACAGTAAAAAAATGTGTTAATTTCGAAGCTGTAATTTCTGAAGGTTGAATTTTACAGATTTATTGATGTAATTTTACCTCAATTTAGACTCAAAAAGTGTCGTTACACCAGAAAAGAGGTAAAATTACTCATTTTCAGAGGTAACATTACACATTTTTTCTGACATAAAAGATGTACCCCTTCCCAGATGTAATATTACCATGATTTTTTTTACTGTGTATAAATAGCATTTATAGCAACGTAGTTTCCAGATAATAAAATGTTATTTTGTTGAAACACTACTTTATTGAGAATCTTAGATTTGAAACGATTTTAAAATAAATGAAAGTTTTTTAATTTTTTTTATCATTTCAAAATTAAGAAGTTTAAAAGTATAATAAACTCTTCTGCAAAATATGACACCGCAAGTTTATTACTTCTTAAGTTCTTATAGATATTGTAGAAACTAAAAATCTATTTTTTTTTATTTCGCTAATATTTTATTTCATATTTTTTATATTTTTTACTTATGAAAGAAAACTAGTTGACCGATTCTTAGCGAAGCTACACCAAAATGTAACATTTTCAATTTTCAATGTGATTTTTAATATGAAAAATTTCATTTTTATTATGATTTAATAATTGCAATGTGCTTTAAATGCGTTTTCTTAACCCAAAAGCCAAAAAAAAAAATGACCAAATATGGTCTGCAAGCCATTAAATGGGTGAGGAGTTTTTTCACAAATCTGCTCCTTTCGTTGTCCCGTCACGGAAAGAAATGGCTGGCAAAAACTCAAATTTCAACCAATTCGTTCAGTTCAAGGAGCAAAAGATTCTTTTTTTAATTTGTGATATTGTGTAGATTAGCAAAAGTTTTTTTTAAATCAAACTGGCAAAACTGTAGCAATTTTTGGAGTGTGCCTTTTAAAAGTCGTTTTACGATGTTGTCCCGTCACGCTACATTTTTATTTCAGGGGAAGCACAGGTACTATATGGTTCATTCTGCATGATATTTCTTTGTAGGAAAATCAATTATCTTTCCAAATATGTAATAATATTGGGGGGTTTCTTCTTTTATTTTGCCAATATAGCCAAAACGCTGAAAAAAACTTGGGATTTTTTTTAAAAGGAGCCGAAGAATCGGTCAGTTCATCATTTAACTAGATCTTGATATCAGAACCCAAAGTGGGCCGGATTCCATAATAATTTCTAAACCAGTTTGGTGACCACTGCTTTACAGCATTTGTGGGGCTATAAATATTTTTTGTGGATTTCAATTTGTTTTTTCGTGATTAGTTTATCCGAAGATTCGATAATCTGAAATGAAATTTATCTAAGGACTTCGGATAATCGAGTCTGGACTGTACGCAACAGTTAAAAAACGTTTTTTTTCAATCCCACTCAACACAAAACAAAGTTTGAATTGCACTTGCTTGTTGGATCACTCTCCGTTCCGTTTATGCAAACGGCAATCGGAACCGATATTTCCATTTTTTGTTGCCCGGAAAAATTCGATGACGGTGGGTGCGAAAATGCAATGATTTTTCTCTCCCCGCTCTAGCGCACTATCAAATTATCACCGGCGAGAAAATTGCGCCAGCGGCGTTCGTAACAGAATTAACTCAATTGAAAATGCAGATAATATCACGCCCCTATGCCGAAATTGACCGTGTGATCAATTTTCGGATGAGCGGAAGGAAGGAAGCACACGTGGCGTAAGTCGCGCGCGCCAATTTTACAGCAATTGCGCACGGATTTAAATGCGATCATGTTCATGTAATGTTGTATGCGATAGAAGCGAGTTAGATTAGTTTATCGACAGCATTCCGCATGGCGCGTAATAGGGGGGGCAATTTGGTGGATTATGTAAATGTTTGCAAATTGTTACGATAATATTGTTACTGTTAGAGTTTATGGTTGAATTGTTAGGCAGAAAATGTGGACATATTTTGAAAACAAAATTGAGTATTTTTTGATAATTGATAGATATTAAACAAAAATGCATTTTTCCAGCTTTCCAATTAACCGCAAAAGAGCAACATTGTAAGCTTGCACTTCCCCATTACAAGATAAAAACTTCATTAAGCAGCAGTGCTCGGTGCTTACAACCAAGCCAAACAGTTTTCACGAGATGAGCTAACATTTTTCACGCCGCGGCTTCACTTCAATCGACACTTGGGGGCGTAGCCTGTTCAGTGCAAGCAATAATCACATAATAAAATTAGAATTTGTTTACCACGCCAACGGCGCGGAATCTCTCAAAGCACTCCAACTCCGGAACCGGTTAACAAATCAATTATGAAAAACCAAACTCAAACAAACAAACAATAACCGGCTGTTTGCGAGGGTTCCTCGCCCTGGCTCGGCGGCGTTGAAGTCTTTTAATTCGCGCGGTTCGTTTCTTGTTTGAATTTTCATCTCTTTTGCCAACATGTGTTTTTTTTTCTTTCCTTTTCTGAGGTGTTGAGGTGCGGAAAAGGTTGATCTTTCCGATGGGTTTCAACCTCCTTGAACCGCCGCGGCACTTGTAATTAATTACTTTATATTGAAGTCTGGCTTTCTCACACTTGATTTTGCAGCCCCCGGCAGCGCTCTACATATTATTTGTTTGTTCAACTCTGCTCATTTACTCTTTCTGCTTCTTCTTCTCAATTGCAGGTCGAACGAGTGCGATGTGGTCCGGGGTGAATGCACCCAAACGTACGTCCCGTACCTGTTCCTGGTGATTCCGCTGGGACCGGTGACGCTGACCGGCCAGGATTACGTCCTCGTCGAGAGCGGTTGCGTGTGCAAGCCCAAGTACGCCACGGAGAAGCCGCGTGAGTCGGGCGGAAACTTTATCCCCTGAACGACGACGACGACGACGATTTGACGAGACCCCAATGCAACCAACCTCCACCAAGTTCCGGTAGAACGAGACATACAGAAATGCTAGAGAGTGCGCGAGCGAGAAAGAATGAGCTGAAGAGTGATCCTATATCTTTAGTAGGAATATGTTAAACAAACAATTTCGAGAAAAAAAAAATCAGAGGAAGAAAAGCCGCAGATTAGATTAGATCGTGTTGCTCCTCGATCTTGAGCCGATAGTTCAAATATGAAAATGTTGGCAAACGATAAGACTAGCTTTAAGATTATTTAACGCACGCAAACACAAACACAATCTCTGTGTGATTAAGACAAACAGAGAAGTAAAGAAGTAAAAAATAACATAGATCGCACCTTTTTGTACATACAATTTTCACGCTTTTCCTCGTCTCTCCACACTAATTACAAAGCTCTATGTAAGAAAATAAATGAATATATTTGCATTTGAACTATCGACCGACGACGGCGCAGGTGTTGTTAGATATATGGGAGGCTTCCACATCGTAATTTAAAAACATAACAGCGAAAAATAAAACTTGGACGGAATTTGATGCTTTATGTGACACAGAAAAGCGTCGAATGTGCGTATAATTCCGAATGAAGTTAATAATGATTTATACAATTTTGTATATGCGAAAAACGATTACTTAATAAACTATTTATTTTTAACAAAACAAAAATACTTTTATTCGTTTTTTTTTCTTTTCTTAATATCACATGTAGGGTATATGTCCCAAAATTGGGAGTAGTACCTAAATTGGACCTATCATACTTAATTTAAGGAAATTCGTTAGGAGGAGTCTGTCGTTTATAACAATTAATCATTTTTCTCAGCAGTTAAATTCAAATTACTTTAAGCATGGCTAATTCCGAGCCACACATTTAAAAAAAAAAACAAAACTTTAAGACATCATCCCAATAGTTATATCATCCTGTGCTTCATCCATAAAGTACGTCACACTGAACTCAGCCAAAATTTATTCCCCCCCCCCCCCTTTTCCTATAATTATAACATGCAATGTCACACTTGTTCAGAACCCCCCCCCCCCCCCTAGAACGTGACATACTTTATGGATGACGCCCTGCAAAAATAATTGACAAGGTTAAGTAAAGGTTAAGAATATCTCCGGTAAACTTGGACCATATTTTTCCCCGTTGTGACAGTTAGAAATATAGACAAATCTGGATATATATATATATATTTTTTTAATTTGGTCAATTTTACCAAAAGTTATAATATTTTAAAGAAAAAAAAGGGGTCAAATGAATACCCCTGTGTTTGAGTTTTAAGATTAACTTAACAAAAGTCTTGTTTTGGCATTTTTTTTTTCTTTCTAAAGCTGGTTTTTTGATTTATAGGTATTGATGAGGACTATTCAGAAAAAATAGGTACACGAATTTTTATTGAGGTTAATCAATTATTTTTTTTCATAAAAAAAATCCCTAAAATCCATAAAATTTAATTAAATTCTTAATTTGTTTTAGGGGAAAAAAATTTGCATCTTTAAAGCCATTATGATTTATGGAGCAAAATTTTGCCGAGCTATAATTTATTTAAATAGTGAGTTTTTGCAAAAAAAAATAAATTCTGTACTTTAATTTTTTGACTTCATTTGTTTTTGTAAAAGAAATGATTAAGTTCACCTTTTCCAAAATATAGCCATTCAAAGTTAAATTTTGTCCGATAAATTTAGTTTTTTTTAATTTACAAAAATATTTTTCGAAAAGTTCAGAAAATTTCCTACAATTTCGTCTAAGCAACATTGAAGATTGGACCACAGCGTATAAAAAAAAAGAAACAGGAAAATTATTTTTTTAAGTCTCACAGTCTCAGTTTAAGTTGCTTTAATTTTCTGAACTTTTCCAAAAAAAAATGTTTTCAGGAATGGACAATCATGAAAACAATCTAAAAAAAACAAAAACTTGAATTTTTCGGACAAAATTTACGTTTGAATGGCTATAGTGCACTTAAACAATAAATTGTACAGTAATTTTCGATTGATAGTTCGATTATCTCTGTAATATAAAATTTTGTGATTTTCTACATGTATGTAACCCCTTAAGCAAAGATGGAGTTAAGAATGGTGCGCGCCCGAAATTTCAAAATCACGCAGTGGTACCAACATTACAAAAAAAAGTGCCATGGCATGACAGCCACACTTTTTTTTTGTAATGTTGGTACCACAGCGTGATTTTGACATTTCGGGCGCGCATCATTCGTAACGCCATCTTTGCTTAAAAATCTGGATACATAAAAAATGAGGTCAACAAATTGTAAGTACAAGATTTAAATTTTTAGCAAAAATCAATTTTTTTTTTTTTTTTTTTTGGGAGGGTGATCCAGCCGCACATCGTTGATGTTGAAACCTCTAAACTGGGCCCTCGTCCTGTCACGTCTGTCAGCAGTCATGTCGTACATTACAACTAGAATCAGATCTGCCAATGAATTAGTACACTTCGACCAAATAAACACTGACGCTGTATGGATCTGACTCTAGAATAAATGCACAGTTGTGTGTTATTCATAAGTCCAACTTATTCAATTATTCATTTAAGTCCAAATATTCATTTGCTAACTACTTTGGATTGAAAATCTAAACTTTAATCTAAAATCCTCTAAACTTAATGTTCAAAAGTAAACGTTCCTTTAACTGTTGTAGTAGTACTTCTATCAAAAACAATAAAAATTTATGAACTGATATACAAATAGGATAGAAATCGCGGTTTGAAAAAGAAATGACCATTTACGTCAAAAGATCCGTAGTTCCTCGATTCGCAACAATGGTCGATACAACCATAATCCGAAAACCGTTAGTTCAACAGATCAACGAATTTTGTCCGATATCATTACATTATTGATTGATCGAGACTCTATGGACAATTTGACATAAAAGAATGCCTAGTATTCTACATCTATCAAAGTTTATTGACAGCATTACTCTAGCTTAACAATTGCAACTAACTTTAACATCAAATAGATTTGGAAAGGACACAGGTTTATTTTAAATGCTAATGCTAAGCAACAAATCAACTCTCGAGTTTTTTTTGAAAAGGTCCTATAAACAAAATTTTTACTTTTTGCTTTTTGGGTGTTTTTGAATACCCCTGACTCAAGGCGGTTCTAAAAACACCCAAAAAGCAAAAATTTAAAATTTTGTTTATAGGACCTTTTCAAAAAAAACTCTAGAACTGTACTATCCTGAAGACCCAACCTAAATCCCACATTGTGATAGTGAAAAAGTCACAGGAGCAGCGGTGTCTTGTGCAATTGTGATATTTTCACTATCGGAGAACTACCTAGTTCACGAAGACAGCTTATCGGTCAACGCTTAAGCCCTGGGGCTGCGGCAAAGCGAGTTCTCGTAGCATGAAGTGGTGTCCATAGTGCTTATAAAAAATAATGTTTACCCAAATTTTAACTAATGCACTAGGATCAAATCATGCCCCTTGTCTTTACAAGGCCCAGGGAAGTACAAGATTTAAATTTTTAGCAAAAATCAATATTCAAAAAAAAGTCATAACTCGTCGGCAAAATTTTGGTCTATACTTCTGATGGCTTAAAAGATGCGGGGTTTTGTCTCCTAAAACATATAAAAAAAAATTCAAAAATAAAAAATACAGATTTAGCGAAATTGAATTTTTGTGAAAAAAAAGTTAGGCCGTCGCAAATATTTTTCAAAGTTGATGTCGCAAAAGTTCAAATTTTCAATGGAAATTTATGTGCAATCAACTGAAGTTAATTCAAAATGCATTCCCCTTCGTTCAGACACAGACAACAGACGTAGCAGCTAGAACCAAATAATTTGAAAATCGAGTGTAAAAACATGGCGGGTGATAAACTAACGCCACCTCGTAGTCTATTGCCACTTGCAAGAATAAGCCTGAATGTAGACTGCAGTGCACCACAGCTTTTGGTGCTGCATGCTGATTCTCATCAACTTGATTTCAATGATGCTATTTTTTTTTAAATAAATTAAATTGTTTGCTCTGAAAATAACTAACAATAATTACCTTTGACATTTCAAAACTACACTAGACTATCTCGATGAAAAGAGGCATGGGACATACACCACGTCTGGCCCCGCCTTAACATAGAGAAAAAAAAATAGACGGTTCTTCAATCTATCTTTTAACTTCCAATTCCATAAGGCTAAACAGGGATCAGCACGTATTTAGTAGTAAGCATGTTTGAATATTTTAAGTCTTCAAGGCAACTGGGTTTCATTTTCCGTAACACAAAGCGTTTCACCGACATTTACAGTTTGAAAGCTCTGTTTTGTCCGCTCTACTCTGGAATACAGCTCTGTCATTTGGAGCCCCTATTATCAGAACGGCATGAAGAGGATCGAAGACGGGCAACGCAGGTTCATCCGGTTCGCGTTACGTCGCCTGTTCTGGAACGATTTTTTTCCGTCTACCCAGCTACGAAAGTCGGTGCCTCACCTCGACACTCTCGAAGTTCGTAGGAACGTCGCTCGAGCCCTCGTAGTTACTGATTGTTTAGCCTCTGGACTGAATTGCCCTGCTCTTTTGCACCGCATAAACCTTCACGCGCCAAGCCGACCCTTACGCGATTCTACCTTGATTCGACTCCACCCTACTATTTACTGGATGCACGGCGCTTTATCCGGTATTCTACGAATCTTTAATCGTGTATCGTTCCATATTGATTTTAAGTTTGTCCCTTGACGCCCTCAAGGATAGGATTCTCTCTCATTTTAGAGGCTAATTAGGGAGTTAATTTTATGTGTAGCGATTGGGCTCAAAGGTGCCTGTTGATTCGCACAATAAACAATCGGACCATTTTGGATCCGAATCTCAAATGATCTGAATTTCAGACGTTATTCGAAGTCAAAGGTGTACTGTTACACAGCACTTTATGACGCTCAGGAAGCCCCGGTCACATCGACCACCTCGTTAACCCCAACGCCTCGTAGGCGGATTCAGAACGCGATTTTAATTCTTTGAGATTACAGGACTAAATACTAACTTTTTAAATGAAGACCCAGAAAAATGAAGGAACTGAAGGAACCGTAAAAAAATGATGAAGTATCTTGCAGTTACAAATGATTTCGCCGAGCGTGGAGTTCTGAAAAGAACGTTGATGATCGTGAAGACTACGTCTGGGTCCGCCGGCTGAGCTGCTTAACATATTTAAAAATCAATAAAGAGCAGCCAACGATGTTGAATGATGGCTAGGCTAATCTAATAATCATAGCATTTACGCCGTGTCATTATCGGATTTAAATTACGGGTTTCATGCATTCTAGGTACTTGAAGTTTACATCCGTGCTAGGGAAGCGCTTTTCGATGACCTATTTCATCCATTCTGGGTGCTTGAACTTCCCGTTACTGTTAGGGATGTGCTCATTTTGCTTACAAATTTTCTGCATTTAGGGGAACATCATCTAACTCCATCGTGCCTCTAATGTTGCCATATCAGCACTTAAACGTACAATTACAGCTCATAAAAGGCGTTTTCAACTGAAATCGAGTGATAAATAGCTCAATAGGAAGTGAGCAAACAAGTTTCTATCAACAGTTTTACAAAATAGGTTGTTTAAATAGTGAAAACCAGCCAATTGGATGGAGTTAAGAGCGAGAATTTTTATTGGACAGCTTTCGTTCTCGTATTAAGTAGCTCAAGAGCTTTGTCCAGGTTTCGGAGGAGGTCATCGTGATTCGCAATTCGCAATTTTCAGTGTAAGAACGGGCCTTGGCCGATCTTATGCACTAGGTTTCCGACGAACACACACTGCCCTTACACCTACATCTTACCCTTGCTCTGAGTCAGTACGAGCAACACGCTAGAACACGCTTTGAGTGTACGTGCCAGGCATGCACACCTTATTTTCCGGTTACGCATTTTAACTCGGCCGGGGTGGTACATTACGTAGGGTTTGATGTAAGTATAAGCGCCTAACCATTTACAGTGTGCCTAACAATTTTCATTAAAGCAAAAACTGTTTTATTTTTAGTTTGAATTCAAAAACTATTTGTTATTTTACTGTGTATTGTTTTCTCCTGAAATCTTTCCTAGTGTTGAGTCGTGTTTATATGTTGCTATTTCTTTTGTCGCGGTGTTTTGTTACAATTTTTGGTCCTAAGCATGTTATAAAAGTTTACCAAAAGTGCAATAGTAATATTTGTGTTAATCCTTTCCATAAATTGAGTAAGGGCTCAAACCTCACTTGTTTGAAGAAAAGGGTGAAGATTGCTGCTCCTCGCTCTTGTCCGCCACTTCGGGCTGACCATCATCGGCCGCGTCCTGGTTCTGCCAAGCAGGGCTGGGGAGTAGCGCATTCTCGAAGCCCGTTGGAGTATGGCAATCAGGCAATGATGGAATTTCAAATTCAAATATAACCTGCCCCTCCTCTTCTTCCTGCTTCTGCTCGACTAATTTTGTGTAGTGTAAAATGTTGCTGTTTAAACTACACATTTTTTCCATTGCGTCTCTGATGTCGTTTTCTGTCTCGGCTATTAGCAAAAACCTTGCCACATCGCTCACAATCTCTACGTTGATCAGCTCGTTTTCTACAGATATGAAAAGCTCTACCTGGGAGAATTTTATTGCAGCTTGAGCAGCGTGGCATTGTTGCACAATTGTTGTATTTCTTCTTGTGCAACTTCATCACACTCAAATGTATACTTCGGTACGGGCAGTCAGGACATTGGTATTCTCCATCGAACTTCTTGAACTCCTGGTAGTCTTCCTGGATTCCGCCAGCTTCTGGATTAGTTTCCATCACTACTGAGCATTTCGGAAAGATTATTGCAATAACCTTCTTAGTATCCCCGGTCCAAACACATTTATATCCGGATGCAAAGAAGTCGTTGACGCAATTTTTGTACTCCGACTTCTCATACAAATCAAGCCTTGGAAACGAAGATAGTCCCTGCTCGAACATCTTTCCAGTTAATGTCGCGGGTGTGGTTGCTGAGGTTTATCAGAGTAGTAGCATTCCAAACACGGTCCAGCGGTTGTTTGTAGGTAGAAGTGTAGTAAATTGTACTGCAGCTCTTTTGGTCGGATCGTTTATCTCGAGTGAATGGACCCACATTTTGACACAAACGTGGTCGCAGGTAAACACTCGTTTGCACCTGGTGCAGAAGTCTCTGTGCATACACTTTTTTTCGGGAAAAACTTCCGAATGGATTCGGGAACGAATTACTGCATGCGGACAGTATCAGCAATATGTCATTTTTGTATAGCTTTGGAACATTCTTACATCAGTGCGCTGCTGCTACGCCACGGCTACTCGGTCCATTGGACAAATGGCTTCAATAAAATCTGTGAATTTTAGCACATTTGCCCAATTTTTCACCCCACTGCACAGAAACAAACAAATTTCTCCTTTGAACCATTCCGGGCAACGATCCTTTTTTTTACGGCCCTGGTGATTTTCAGAAGCGTTCCGCGTTCGAGTCTAAAAATGAAAATGTTTAATGATGACAATTACTCTAAAATACGAGCGCAACCTGTCAAAGGGCTACACGTCACACAATGTCCCGGAACATCCCAGGGGGAACTCGGGCCGCCTTCGGGTGGGGGGTAATTTTGACGTTTGATCGCATATTAACGTGAGGACTTCCATCATTGCCATGATTTTTCGTTCAAAGATATAAATTTTGCGTCGCTATCAATATTTTGACAAAATTCCTTCAACAAGTTGTTCAGAATAGTACCATACATGTGTTGATACTTTTTGGAAACGATTAACCCATTCCTTGTAAAGTTATGGAAATCGTCATTAATCAATGATTGCCAACTAGGACGTCAATGACTGTACCACAAACTTTAATAAATTTTGAAACACATTTGACTTAGATCAAAAATTCCTTCAGTGGCTTCAAGAAGGCATCAAACGGCACATGCTGATTCATTTTGGTCCAGAACATCGTTAAATTGAATTCAATACAGAGCATTTTAAAGTGATGATCAATTTTCTTCGAAAATGATCAACGGCTTCACCTTTTTTTTCATAAAATTATTTTTATTAGGTCCTTTTCGGTAATGGGACCTAGTTAGGACCGAGTCGGCTTTTGTAATTACATTTGACTTAATAATTACAGAGGATCTTGTGTGTAAATGTTAGTGGGAGGGGAGCCGATTACCCGCGGCCTACTCGGGGTTAGTAGGGAAGGGATTGATGTTAAAGACGAGGCGTGGGAAGGGAAGGAGGATTGTGTAGGGGTCTTAGTTGGCTCTGCTGGCCTTTGCTTTTGTCCTCGACCGCAACTCGGTGTCCAGCTGCTGGGGCGATCTTGCTTTGCTTCCGGTGCAATCCAGAAACGACGGCTTTGTGCGAAGGCGAGTTATACTAACAGAAGGGGCTTCACCTTAAAGGCTGCAATATTATAAAATATTATATACTTACTCATTTTCATTAACTATAACACCAACATTGCCGTCAACGTTTTCGAACAATGTCGTGGTAACGCGCAATACAAGGAGGTCATCGTGATCTAAAGATACCAAGCAAGTGTGCGATTTTCAGACTTTCGCTTTTTAGTTTTTATATTTCCAGCATTTGAATCATGGTGGCGGCTTTCAAATGTACCCACTATGCACTAAAAATACATCAACCAGTATGCAGCAGTGGCTTCTTACACTTATCGCGGAATTCTTTAGTGGGCAGCCTTGCTGGCCAGTCGCTTGTCGCGCTCCTCGGCGATGGACAGCTTGACACCCTTGCCCTTCGGCAGCGAGATGAACGCCTTGGTGCCCTTGCCGATGATGAACACGTTGGTCAGCCGGGTGGCGAAAACGTGTCCGGTCGAGTCCTTGATGTGTACGATCTCGAACGATCCCGGGTGCTTCTCACGCTGGATCACGGTACCGCAACGACCCAAATTTCTTCCCCCGGTGATCATGCACAGATTGCCGGGCTCGAACTTGAGCACGTCCATCACCTTGCCGGTCGCGATGTCGTACTGGATCGAATCGTTCTGGTGGATGATCGGATCCGGGTAGCGGATGGTGCGCCCGTCGTGGGTCAGGATGAACGGCACCTTCTTCGGGCCGATCTGGACGCGCTTCACCTTCAGCAGCTTGTACTTGGCCTCCTCCGGGGTGATGCGGTGGACGGTGAAACGGCCCTTGACGTCGTAGATCAGGCGGAAGTTCTCGCTGGTCTTGTCGATGGTGATGACGTCTGCAACAATTGAAGGGGGAGTGTTGTTAGATGAAGGGTTTTCATGGACAAATGCTTATTTGGACAACTTTTTGAATCCAGACTGTTTGAGTTTGCTTAGCTATGAAATTAAAAAATATTTTCAATGAACAGTCAAATATTTCTGCCACATGAATATTGATCAAAATATTAAATAAATGTTTCTCGTTTAAATTGCATTTTTCTCTTTAGAAAAATAAATTTGCCTTTTTTATTCTTTTGTGATCTAACCTAAGATACGTACTTTTGAGACAAACAAAGCTGAATCATGTTTCAATTATTCAAAGCAAACTAAAGTTTTTAGTGTTTTGCCGTTTACACAGACCGACTAAATTAATTTCTGAAGATTGAATTGCAAGCTAGAATCTTTGTACAATTTAATATTTAGAAGAAAGGAAAAATATGCCTATTCTAATCACCTTTCTATTAACGGCTTACCATCACTTTGGTGTTAAATTACAGATTTTAATCAAAAATTTTGAATGTCTCGTTTAGTATTGATAAAACTTAATGTATCTTTAATCAAACTTAGCAAACAACTTCTCTTGGATGATTTCTTGAAAAATATTAACCCTTCAAAGCAATTTCGAGTTTTTTTAATTACGTAAAATCAAAACAATAAACAAGGTGACCAAACAAATCCCATTTTCAAATTCCCGACTTTTTCCCAACTTCAAATCTCAAGTAATAGGCATTTCATATCAAAAGTATGGTTTCAAATAATTTTTTTTTATAAAAGTAAAATATAAAAGCCAACATCAACAAAAAAAGAACTTTAAATGAATTAAAAAAAATAAAATTATTGAAATTTTCGTAAAAACATAAATTTAACAACAAATTCCAACAAAAAAAAAAACCTTTTAAAAATGGAAGCACTCATTATTTTGATTCAGATTAGAAACACAAACAATTATAGAGTTTTTTTTTTTTTTTTTTTTAAAGTCCAATAAACCAAATTTTTAGTTTTTGCTTTTTGGGTGTTTTTGAAACCTTGAGTCAGGGGTATTGAAAAACGACCAAAAAGCAAATACTGAAAATGTGTTTATTGGACCATTTAAAAAAAAAAAACTCCAGAATTAGTCTTTGCAAAATAACCAAAAGTTTAAAAATATTTATAATTTCAATGATTTTTTTTTAAATTGGAAATGACAAATAGTTAAAGATAACTGAATTTAAAATTTTATTCTTTATTTTAAAACATGATTGCTACTACAGTAGTTGTTCGGTAACTGGGCGTTGTTTAACTGGGCTGCTTTTTAACTGGGCGCTCGATAACTGGGCCGTTGCCCAGTTAAAAAGCAGACAAACGTCAAAAAACCAAAACAAACGAAAATGACCGAGGGGTTAATGGATGCAAAAATCATATTCAATAATTAAAAAAACTATTTTCAAACTTTTGTTTAATTTCAAGTTACAATTGAAGAAATATGAAAAGTAAGCATTGTAAATAAATTTGAGTAACTTTTATTTTTATATTTCATATGGAAAATATTATGCATCGGTGGTCCCCTCGTTATTTTTTGTTCAGCCCAGTTAACGAGCAACATTCGGTGACTGGGCTAGGTTCTCAGCCCAGTTACCGAACAACTACTGTATTATTCTTTCAAAGAATTCAGAAAATATCTAGGATTACTTAAAACTGTTTTTACAAAGTTTCCTTTTATTTATTTTTTTAAATTTTGTTAATATTGATTTTTTGAATTGATGTTTATTGAACTAGTTGTCAGTATTTAACTGCCTTATTTTTTTATTTTTTTCAATGAAAAAAAAAAACAGTTTGATAAGATTCTTTGTTTTGCCACTTACTTTATATGAAATTATCGAAAGAACAAATTCTTTAGACATATTTGGAATAGCTTATACCAACATTTGTTAGATTTGTTTTTTTTTTTTTGCAAATTCCAAGTTTTGTTTTTTTAAAAGGTCCTATAAGCTATTGTGTTTCATATGTTTATAGGTCCTATTAAAAAACTCAAGAATACATTTTTTTTCATGTTATCAAAACGGAAATTAGTTTTTTTCATTCGGAACGAACAACGGAAAGATTTTTTCACTGTTTAAGTTTTCCGAAAACAGAAAATCAAGCTTTATCTAGAGTAATTTACCCATACTCACAAAAAAGTTCAAGGGAATCATTTGGAAAAAATATGTGAAATGACTTAATGAATTTAGTTTAACAATAGAAAATATTTTTCACAAAAAACAAGTTGGAATCTTTTTTCAAATATACAATCCAATGTGATAAAATGAAACAGAATCATACGTTTATGCTAGCCTTAATCGTTAAAATCAGGCTCAGTTTTTATATTAGTTTTTCTTTAAAAATTTTGTCGTTTTAAGTTGGAGTGTAAACAAGAGGTAATGTTCGATAAACAAAATAATTTAAAAAAAAACTTTTGATTCATAATAAAATATTATAAAAATCTGCATCAAATACATCCACTGTTTAGTAGGATTTTTAACGTCTTAAACACATTTTCATTCTCAAATAGATTGAAATAGTAAAAGGAACCCTAAATTTAAAGTAAGATGCTAAAGAAGAATTGAGTGAATTTAATTTGAAAATTGTAGAAAATATTACAAAATTATACAATAATTAGATTTTTTATCCAAACATGTATGCTTGAGATTCCCGGCTTTTCAGATTTCTCGACTTGAGTGACCACCCTGATATGAAGTTGTTTGTAAGCTCTCATTTTTTGGAGCAACATTTCAAAAGGGCGCTAAGAAATGTGATTCAAACAGGCACATTTTGATGATTATGAACTTTTGTACACCATCAAAAATGTTATTGGTAAACCACACACAAGAGTTCAAGGTTCCCAATGACCGTCGACGGTGTTTGCTCTGGGCCAGCTTTTTGACAAGAAAACTCGTACGATTTCGATGTGATCCTGCTTCGATAAGGCCCGTTTTACCCCGCACACACCCACACCCATCCTCAAGGACCAACCCACTCACCCATGAATCCGGCCGGGTAGTTGATGTCGGTGCGGACCTTGCCGTCAATCTTGATGTGACGCTGCATCACAATACGGGTGACCTCGTTGTTGGTCAGGGCGTACTTTAGCCGGTTGCGCAGGAAGATCACCAGCGGCAGCGACTCCCGCAGCTTGTGTGGGCCGGTGGACGGCCGCGGGGCAAAGGTACCCCCGGTCTTGTCCAACATCCATCCCCGCGGGGCGTTCAGGCGCTTCAAATGTTTCTTCGGACCGCGAGCCTACAACAAAAATCAGATGATAATTAGTTAATGAGCATAAAGTTTAGTAATTTGAGTTGATTCAAGAAAGATAAATTGCTAAATTCCGGTTCCATCAATGGCGGTGACAGCTGAGCTTTGATCGGCTAACCTCCTTTCGCCGATGTCAACAATCCGATTTCGGTGCCGGATTTCCCTCAAAATGGATTCTTCTTGCAACGAAATCACTTTCAACGTCCTTCACCGGGCATCGGTTCCAGTTCTTCACGACACTTCAAAGCCCCAGCCATGGCTTGCCGTGGGGGCATTTCCTCCTTCACAGCCCTCAATTTACTCTGCCTCCAAATATCAACAACCGCTTACATGTGCCAACTTAAATCCGCCAAATTCACACCAAATCCGCACAAATCGCCGCAAAACTTACCACCACCCCGACGCCACTACTTTTCGCCAAAGATTCACGCCCATTTCAGCGCCACCGTGGCCGTATTTCCACCGAAATTTAGCAATTTAACTTTCCGAATCGAGCGACACGTTACTTACCATCTTGATAGTTTGAGGCGAAAAGAAAACTACAAACGACAAGCGGCCGGAAGTTGTCAACGGCAGTTCAGTGGATCCGGCGCGGTGACAGCTGCGGCGGCGCGTGCGAAAAGGGCGGGATTGGACGCGACGCGACGTCGAGGCGGGATGAATGGGTGACGTTCGGTTTGAGTTTGAAATGCACGTTATTTGGAATAGATGGAAACTCATTTAAAATTACCCAAGTAACCAATCAGCACACGCAAAATCCTGGTAACACAGATCTGTGTAAAAAAATTACACAGGTTGTTGAACATGTTCTAGCTGTCAAAACTGTGTAATTTTTCAACACAGATCTGTGTAAAAAGTTACACAGATTTTCGATCAGCTTCCCTTTTAAATCCGGGTTAAAAAAGTGTTGGCATTTTTTCAGCAGTCAGAGCAACCAGCAGTTAGCAAAGATGGTGAGTAATTTTTCTAAAAAATATTACATTAATTGCTTTTATTAAACAAGTTCAACTTTCCAGATAGCGGACCTGTTGCACTGGAATCGATGCGGTGTCCAAGGAATTGTTAGTTGGTCAAGAGTCGGCGGATGATGGTAAGAAAATTATACTTTATATTCACAGTCTTACCCTAACCTAACTTTATATTTTTTCATAGCGTTGATTGCATGAATGATGTCAATGAAGCCAAATTCCTGCGTCCGAGAGCCTAGATGTGCAGGCCCTGAGGTGGAATGCTCTGCCAGGAACGTATACATCATCGCTCCAAGAAAACTAGTTCACTTTCCGGGACCAAACTAGCTCCAACATCGTCTAATATGATATCTTCCGGAAGATGTAAAATAATTCAGCAACTAACCTAGCGACAGATACTGTTGAACATCAATAAACATCAATTTTGTTTTATTTTGATTTAATTTAAGTATTTAAGACGATTTTTTATTAATCCAGAAGTAAAAATTGTGCCTGAAATAATTTACCCAGATCTGTGTAAAATTTTACACAGGTCGCTGGTTGAAAAATTACACAGATTTGACAGACAACGGCTGTACACACTTCTGTGTACATGCCTTTTACACAGATTCTGTGTATTCCCGGTTTTGGGCGATCTGTGTCAAATTTTACACAGATCTGTGTTATGTGGATTTTGCGTGCACTAAATATAGTCACTGTTCAGCACTAACAGCGCATTTACAGCTGCGGATAAAAGCTAAACTGTTTTGACATCTGCACCAAAAGCGCTTTTACAGCAGGTTTGCAGCTGGTTTTGGACTTTATATTTCTGTTTTACAGCTGGGCCCCTACTATTGTTGTTCCACCCCTGCAAAATGTCAAAAAAATGAAGAGGCAAAAATATTGTTGTCCCTTTCCATCTCTCTCCTCTGCTTTTCTCTATTCTATTTTTGGGTTGTTTGCTACTTTGCCGACTCAGCTGACTGGGAGGGGAATTTGAATTATTTGCTTGAACTCTTGGTAGTGCCGATGCGATGCTGGATGTTGATGATGTTCGATGAATCCTGATGCCTTGTCCTCACGGCCAAATGAGGTATGGATTTCCAGGTTAGTTGTCAGAGCTATATAAGCAGTTTTGTTGTTCAGTTAAATGCACAAATCCTATGTAATATGAGCATTTACCAATCGACTATGCCACTAGGAACTTTCTCTATATTTTTCAAAACACATTTTTTTGCGGATTTAGGATGAATTTATTATAATTTGAAACATTGTAATCATTCTACAGCCTGCATACCTGCCTACACCGTTTAATTCCATATTATTTACCGCACCGACCAGCCGTGTGATGCGAGTTGAAGGAATTTCCTCGGGAAATGCCCATGTTGGGTGTTCGAAGCCGGTTGTTCCAGCTTTCGTGCAATGAAAACTCCGCATAAATTTGCCATTATTCCTCCGTATTTGTAACTACATGTCAGCTGGTCGAGTTAAGGGTCGAGGCCACTGCAAAGGACGTAGAAGTTCTTTTATCATTAAGAATCAAAAATGATGAAATTAAACTTACCAACAAATTAAAACGGCTTCAATAGCAGCGTGACAAAATCTGTTAAGACGACTGCTTTTTTCTCCCCGCTCGATTTGTTTTGGTTTGATAGATGAGAGAGCAAGGAATATTTTTGAATCTGTTTGTTGGTGATCTCTCTCTTTCGCTCTTACACGGATCAATGTAGTGTTGCCAGTTTGGTGAAATATTTGGTTGCAGTGTTGCTAGTGTCAGCATCAAATCAGCTCTATTCCAGCTATTATTAGAGCAGTTGTTTTAAAGCTAATTTGCAATCACCTTAGCTGTTTTTTGACTGATTAGCTGGTGAATGCTGTTTAGCAGCTCATATATGATTTCTTTTAGTGCTAGATGGTTACTTGGGTACCCAGCATTGGAATAAAATATCCATCGGCAGAATAGTCTAAACTATAGTATATCCACAGAGAACAGATGTATATCATTGAACAAACAGCATTGAAAAACGTGTGTAAAAATTCAAACCAAAATACGTTGAAAAGAGCTAGGGTGTGCACCATCCGCCTAGATAGCGCCACTTCCAAAATCATGATGTCCTACAGTAGCAGAACGTTGGACCATCTAATCACTGCATAAAACATCATAAAACATCAGACCAATGTCTGACTGCCCTTCATCAGAGGGTTGCAATTTTTCGCGCTAAAGAAGGTAAACAAAACTAAATCGGACATAACATGTGTAAAGGGACTATTTTAAGTTGTCGCTTGAATAATCATTTTTGAATGAATTTTCTGTTATATTTTCGTTAATGTTAATGCATTTTTGCATTATTTTTAGTCAACTGGAATTATACAGAAGTAAATTTTATATTTAAACGAGGTTAACATTTATTTTCTTTCGAAATTATTGAGCCTTTTTCATTGTTAAGTCCTGGGACGGGACGGCTGGATAGAGTCTTCTTTTTGAGTGTTTACGTTTGTATTCTTCTTCTGTTTTTTGCAAGAAAATTCGTGTTCGAATACAAATATCAAGCAATCTGTGATTCAGATAGCTTGACAATTGGGTACTAAAGCCCTATGTCAATTTTTATGTACAACGGTAAAAAACACGATTAAAAACCATTTCTGATCACTTTTTTTCATTTTAATGCAATTTTTTTTTTGTCAAGACAACATTTTTTCGATGGATCAACTATGGTCCCCTTGGAACGAGCTGTCAAGTAGAAGCTTTTCTGTCAAGAAGGATCGTGAGGTTAATTTTTCAAAATTGATTTAAAAATCCATTTCAAACTCTTTGTTGTCGTACAAAGGGTCATTGTACTCAGAAAAATCAGCTTTATCGCTGTAAACAATAATATCAGCAATCTAAGCTTCATTTTAGGACCCAATTCAAATTTTCTTGATGATGTTTTTCAACTCAGTGCTCAAGCATGCGGATGACTTTTTCTTTGGTTGAAATGTTGTGTAGTTTTTCCTCGCAGATTTTTTTTTGAATTTGGCTGTTAAAATTTGCGGATGAACGTGGGAGGAGAATCCTGAGTTTATGTTCCATCGTTTTACGGTGGATCCGTTCATAAGAAGCTGCCGGATACAAATCACTAGAAATGGTTGGCAAATCGAAGATGACTCGAGGTCACGCTCGAGGTAAATGATACGATACGATCACGACGAGTAAAAAAATGTTCACTTCCTCAATTTTTAATGTGTTTTTTATATGATAGATTTTTAATTTTCATTTGGATTTGAAAAATGCAATATGATTTAAATGCGTTTTCTCACTTCAATCTAAAAAAATCTAAAAAGCCTGCAAGTCATTAAATGGGAGGGGAGATTTTTTCTTAGATCTGCTCCAGCAAAAAGTTTGTTTTTCATTTGTGGCAACGTGTTGAAATGAAAAAGTGCGAAAAAAATTTAATATGCTAAACCGACGACGCTAAACTGTGGCCATTATTTTTGTTTGGTTTTTAAATCCAGTTCTACGATGTTGATTCGTCACGCCACATTTTAATTTCACGGGAAGCACAGGTTTAATATTGTTCAATCTAGATGACATTTCTATGTAACGCACAAAAAAAATACAATAGTTTTAAATGGGCAAAAGAATCGTCAGTTCATGAAATGTATTGTTTTTTTAAAATGAAAATGCTGATAAGTCAACATTCGGTGTACAATAGAAATAAATGCCTTTCAATTGAAACTATTTTTATCAATCTATTAATGCAATTTACAATTATTTGTGAAATTGATTTAAAATTGTTATTTTTTCAACTCAAATTACAATACTTCTCATTTTCTCCTCATAAGAAAGGACTGGTTTAGGTTGACAGAAGCGGCCATGTTGAAAGTGGTTTAGTTTGAGAATAGGTTTTTTTCTCTTTATTTATCCCATCCCAGGTTAAGTCAAGTATTCTCAGCCGCGACGGTGGCGCCACCAAGCGTATCCTGCACACTCTAATTTCTTTGATGCAAGATTGTATGCAACGCATTTTTTTAGTTTACACGGTTTACACACAAGTTAGAACCAAGATGTACATCTGTTCTCTGTGGGTGTACCCCATTTGGCATAAAGCCATTTGGCATAATGCCGTTTGGCATAACGCCGTTTGGCATAATGCCATTTGGCATAATGGACGTTTGGCATAAAGGTCATTTGGCATAATGGCCATTTGGCATAATGGTCATTTGGCATAATGATATTGAATTTTCAAAATTATTTCAATTCCATAGACTGGGATCAATCGGGACTACAGTTTTTAGTACCTTTTAAAGCTTGAAATTTAGAAAACGATGGACTTTTTTGAATGTTACAGAATTTATAACACCACCACTGGAAACTTCAACTTTTTCTTTAAGCTCTTCTGGCAGCTTGCTTGCCCACTGAGAATTTTGGCTCGAGCCTCGAGTCGACCTGGTTCGAGATCAAGCCTGAATCGAGTCGAGGCTCAA
Organism: Culex pipiens pallens; assembly: GCF_016801865.2. Taxonomy (NCBI): domain Eukaryota; kingdom Metazoa; phylum Arthropoda; class Insecta; order Diptera; family Culicidae; genus Culex; species Culex pipiens. Next base: position 65,939,065 of record NC_068939.1, on the reverse strand, counting down.
ACAAAATTCTCAGTGGGTGGTTACATGTGAGTCGCGACGCCTGCCTCAATCTTTTCTGCAGTAGCAGCAAGTGCTGCCAGAAGAGCTTAAATAAAAAGTTGAAGCTTTTAGCGGTGGTGTTATAAATTCTGTAAAAAAAAACGAAGTTGACTTTATAGCTGTCGGCCACCATTACTAGTACCAACCACTAGTGTCTTCCTTTTTATCTATATACAAGGACTTCACCGCCCTGGGCTCCTAAGTGTATGAAAGTATGGCACGGAGCGACGGCGCCGAATACCCATATTTACACAAAGAATTTTAGAGCGCCCACTGCGGGATTTGAACCGGCGACCTCTGGATTGTGAGTCCAGTGCGCGGTTCGATTGATCCACACGGGTGGGAAAATAACATTCTATAACATTCTTAATATTTGATGAATCTTTTCGCACTCTTCGGCAAAGTTGTTCCCTGGAACACGAACTATGAGCTCGTGAGGTTAATGAAAAATTCAAAAATCATTAAGGGACTCAAAACTCAAAACCAAAACGCACCGATTATACGGGTTTAAATTCCATTTAAATTTCAAAGTCAAAGCGCCAGGTCACAGTCATTAAAATGGGGATAATGCGCTTCAGCTGTGGTCACAACTCAAGCGAGTTTTCCCTTCTTTAAAAAATATTCAGCTATATCAGCAGTCAAGAGAGTTTTCCCTTCTTTAAAGAAGGGAAAATTCAACTCATGTTAGTAGTTATCTCAAGTCAAAGAAAGTTTTCACTTCTTTAAAGAAAGGTAAATTCAACTTGTGTCAGCAGTTATCACAAGTCAAGAGAATTTTCCCTTCTTTATTGGAGAGAAAATTCAAACATATAGAGTTATCTACGTGCGCATGTATTGCGTGTACGTACACGAAAAAGATTGAGGTTAAATTTTGTCCGGCCAGCAAAATCAAATGGTGCGCTAGTGTGTGTACGCGAAACGTCATAAAGCTCTATAGGGATGTTAGTAGTAAACTTGTGTCAGTAGTCATCACGATTCAGTGAGTATTTTCCCTTCTTTAAATAATGGAAAATTCTCTTTACTTGTGATAACTGCTGACACAAGTTGAATTTACCCTTTGTTTAAAGAAGGGAAAACTCTTTGACTGGTGATTACTTTTTAAAAGAAGGGAAAACTCGCTTGAGTTGTGACCACAGCTGAAGCGCATTTTCCCCTGTTTAATGAAGAAAATTTAACTTTAGAAGGAAAATTCAACTTTTTTCAGCACACAGAAAAAAAATGAAATGGTGACAGATTTTGTGTCAAAAAAATGATTAATTTTACATTAGAAATTGGTGAATTTTCATCAGTTTCTGATGAATATTCACCAGGTTCACATTTTTACACATTTTATAGGTAATATTACTCAAAAAGAGGTAATATTCAACCAACCAAATTTTCAACCTTCCAAAATTCAACTTTTTTTCTGTGCAGTTGTCGCAAGTCTAGAAACCCAAGTAGCAAGAAAAACATCGCTCTTTATTTTGTTGTTGAACAATAGCTGCATAAGTGTTTTTATTCGTTAATTATTGAACAAGTGTCAAAAAATTTGGTCAATTGTTCACATTTTGATCAAAAAACCATTGTTCAACATAGCTGTGTAACACAAATGCCAAATCTAGCAACGGATTACAAATAGTTCATTTTGAAGTTCATTCTGACCTCAATGAAACATGCTTGTAGAACTCGAAAAGCAAAATGACATTTGCAGACATGATGTTTCATTTCAGTTTGCTAAACGTGATAACATAGTAGATTTGACCTTTGGCTTCGGCTGGGGTTTCTCGTAAACAAGATGTTTATGTGAAGTTCGCGTTTGTGTTCTAAAAACCGAGCAAGAACATGTTGACGAAACAAGCAAGGATAGTTCTAAAAATAGAAACAGCTTATGTTCGAAAGAAGTTTTGGCAATCTGTTAGTGAACTTGGTAAAACCTAGATGACCGCAGACTTCTTATTGACGTTTAGGCCTGCTCATCCAACATAACCCCTCGTGGAAAGAAGCAGACGCGCGCCCGGACTTTACATTTGGAGTGATCTTGGGTTCAATACTCGCCCTGAGCCATTCTTCATCAAAAAGGAAAACTGAAAATGCAGCACCTGGAACCAGCAGCAGCAGTAGAGTAGTAGTAGCAAGCGATGTTAATAAGCACTCAAACATAATTGAAAAAAAATCCCTTAAGGCATAATTGGGTCCTAAAATGAAGCTCAGATTGCTGATATTATTGTTAACAGCGATAAAGCTTATTTTTCTGAGTACAATGACCCTTTGTACGACCACAAAGAGTTTAAAATGGATTTTTAAATCGATTTTGAAAAATTAACCTCGCGGTCCCTCTTGACAGAAAAGCTCCTACTTGACAGCTCGTTCCAAGGGGACCATAGTTGATCCATCGAAAAAATGTTGTCTTGTCAAAAAAAAAAATTTGCGTTAAAATGAAAAAAGTGATCAGAAATGGTTTTTAATCGTGTTTTTTACCGTTGTACATAAAAATTGACATAGGGCTTTAGTACCCAATTAGGAAATTGAATGATTTTTTTATGGTTGATATTTTTGTATTATCCATCATTCATATTGTTATCATTCATAAATGGCGTAACCCTGTCCAAACTAATCAATTACCAAAAAACTAGTAGTTAAAGTGTTGTAAAACGACATTACTCACAAATAAAGGATTAAATTAAGAAAAAAAACTTTTGAGCGAACACCTTGAACGTATTTTATGAAAAACCTGTTTAACATTCTTGTCTGCCACGATATGTTCTTGAACGGTTATAAAAACGTTTGCCTAACTCCCTTCTGAATCTCAGAGGCAGAATGTTGTTAAACGGTTCTAACGACGTTATCCAACCCGGTTCAGAATCTTATTGTCAAGAGTTCTTATGACATGTTCTACAAACGTTCTCTATGCAAGTAGGACGTGCGCTGGTAAAACTTAATTAAACCACGCACATTTCTAACAGGTTAAGAGATGTTCAACAACAGAAAAACGTGCGCTTTTTCCAGCGTTCAAGAGTTCTCAGGGACGTTGGGAAAACATAGTTAATGAGTTCAACAACAAGTTCGGAAATCTTTTGGCGAACAAAGTGTGCTACTTGGGAAGTGTCCCTTTCTTTAAAGGAAATATTAACCTTGAGTCAGCAGTTGAGAGTTCAGAAAAATGACCCGCAGCTTTTTTGGGTTAGATCCAAAGCCCTTCCTTCTTTAAAGAAAGGAAAATACAACATAAAAAAGAAAATTCTACTTGTATGACAAAGTTGAAGAGCCTTAAAATTCCAGATTAAATTTTCAAAAGGTCATCATTACATAGGTAACCCATTGCTCATAGGTTGTTTTTGATATTTATTTTTGGAGAATTCAAATGAGAATCTAATATTTGAGAATATTGATAAAATCGTAGAAAAAATTGTTTTTAAATCTAGCATATTTTGTTCCCTATTTTTCCATACAATCTTTAACCTGGAATATCGATGGGTAAATGTCGAACATATTTGGCTCAATGGCTTAAAATAGCCCTGGGAACAATATTCAGCAAGTGGAGCAACGTTTTGAACAAAAGTTTCAAGTTCTGGGCACCCATAGCCATCAGTTTTCAAATCAAAAAATAAAAAAATCAGCTTTCGCCGGCAGTTATCACAACCTAATATGGCCTTCTTGAAGCAATTCCAATATTAACTTTATTTTGAAATTTTAACATCATTATGCCAAATGACCATTATGCCAAATGGCCATTATGCCAAATGACCGTTATGCCAAACGTCCATTATGCCAAACGGCATTATGCCAAACGGCGTTATGCCAAACGGCATTATGCCAAATGGCTTTATGCCAAATGGGATACACCCGTTCTCTGTGGTATATCACAACTAAAAGATACATTTGCAATTCAGAGATTTGGAGAACCTTTCAACTGAGATCAATTCATAAGCCTTTGCAGGGAGGGTACATTTTTCTACGTTTAGATTTTGCTAGCTGAATTTTGAGAAAAAACCCTCGATCTATGAAGAAGGAATAGAATAATTTTTAGTAAAAGTCAAATTAAACAGAAATGTTCACAAAAAGTTGCTCTACTCCTTGGTGTAGTTGGTTTTTGTAAATTTCAAGGAACACTCCAGATTATCCAGCATTATTCAAACACGACCGCTTATTAGGCTTAAAATTGGTTTATTTCCCCTATGCGCACATTTTTGGAGAATTTTTCGGTCGGTCACGAAAAGAAGATTTTCCTATAACTCATTACTGAATAGTCTCGGTGACTGATGCCCATTTGTAGGTTAAAGTCACCTTTATTAAATAAACAACAACAAGGTAAAGTTGAAAAATTTGAGTAATTTTAACAGAAATGAGTAATTTGGGATAATCGTGTGCACATCAAACAATATTGTGACGTTTGTGACGTCCATTTTCAATCCCGCCTACTGTCCACTCCCTCGCGGGTGCTAGCCAGCTGTCAACCGCCGCCACCGCTGTCAAATCAAATGTCAACAAAGCCGAGCCGAAGAAAAAAAAAACTTTTTTTCCCACCGCCGTCGTCAGATAAAACGCCATTTTGCATGTGCAAACGGTTTGCGGTCTCGAAGGGCAGAAAAATGTTTTCGCTTGTGGAAAAGCGTAGTTTTTCGTGAAAATTCGTGCCGCTAAACGTTTCCGGACGTGGTGCCGTAGCTGGCGTGCGACTTGGTGGTGAAATTTGCGCGGATTGTGACGGATTTGCCGGTGCGCGTTGGGTTTGTGTTTGAAGCGAAAAAGTGGACATCGGTTTGGGAAAAGTGAAAAATAGGGTTGGGTAGTGACTTTTTCTTTCAGGAAGAAAAAAGGGGTTTGGTTTTGATTTTTGACTACTGAAAGGGCAGTAATTTGGAAAAATCTTCCAAGATGATGTTCACGGTGAGTTATCAAAAAACTTTTGTTTCAGAAAATGCTATGCAAACTTCTTGTCAATATTTTTACTCAATGTTTTAACTTAAAAACGTTACTGGTCCTATGCTATGAGACGCGGGTTCGATTCTATCGGATGGTGAAGTAAAACGTCGGTCCCGGTTTCTCCTGTCTCGTCAGAGGCGCTGGAGCAGAAATCCCACGTTAGAGGAAGGCCATGCCCCGGGGGGCGTAGTGCCAATAGTTTCGTTACGTTACTGGTCATGGTTTTGAATTGTACTTACATGTAGCAGAATGATATAAAACAATTTACTGACCTAACTTGCAATGTGCTTAGATGAAAAAATCAAATAATTTAGATTTGCTTATTTGAATACGACTGAAAATTACAAATCTATAAATAATTTAAAAAAAATCAGAATTGCCTTATAATGCCGTATTTTAAAACACACAGAATTTAAATATTTAAAGGACGGATTTTGTTATTTGCTCCAAATGAAGTTAACCAGAAGAAAAATCCAAACAATTATCAGACATTTAGAAATTTAAAAATACAAGTATACAAAAAAGTTGAAACAACAACAAAAAAAATCTAATAATTTAAAGCCAAAATTTCAAACTTTGTAAAATTTGGAAAGAAATTATAATTTTAAAAAAAAAGTCGATAAAGAAAATGTGTTTTTTACCAGATGACCTGTGACTCTAAAAATGTCTGATTTTCTGGTGATTGATTTCTGGTGAAATTTAACAATTCAAAAATTAAAGAAAATAAGTTTTTAATAATTTTAAACAATAATACTTTAGAGTAATAACAATGACAAATTTCAAAGAAATAATAACTTAAAAATTAAATAATTTTATTTTTTTTTTGAATTTTCTGAATTTTCTTAATATTCTGAACTTTTTAATTTTTCTGAAATTTTTAAATATTCTGAATTCTAAATATTCTGAAATTTTTTAAATTTCTAATTTTTTGGAATTTTCTAAATTTTTTGAATCCTTCAAATTTAAAAAAAAATAATTCTCTGAATTATCTAAATTTTCTGAATTTTAATTTTTTTTATTTTCTGAATTTTCAGATTTTTTTGGATTTTCTTAATATTCTAAATTTTCTGAATTTTCCAGATTTTCTGAATTTAAAAAAAAAAAAATTTAAATTTAAGAATTTTAAGAATTTTAAAAAATTTAAGAATTTTAAGAATTTTAAGAATTTTAAGAATTTTAAGAATTTTAAGAATTTTAAGAATTTTAAGAATTTTAAGAATTTTAAGAATTTTAAGAATTTTAAGAATTTAAAGAATTTAAAGAATTTAAAGAATTTAAAGAATTTAAAGAATTTAAAGAATTTAAAGAATTTAAAGAATTTAAAGAATTTAAAGAATTTAAAGAATTTAAAGAATTTAAAGAATTTAAAGAATTTAAAGAATTTAAAGAATTTTAAGAATTTTAAGAATTTTAAGAATTTTAAGAATTTTAAGAATTTTAAGAATTTAAAGAGTTTAAAGAATTTAAAGAATTTAAAGAATTTAAAGAATTTAAAGAATTTAAAGAATTTAAAGAATTTAAAGAATTTAAAGAATTTAAAGAATTTAAAGCATTTAAAGAATTTAAAGAATTTTAAGAATTTTAAGAATTTTAAGAATTTTAAGAATTTTAAGAATTTTAAGAATTTTAAGAATTTTAAGAATTTTAAGAATTTTAAGAATTTTAAGAATTTTAAAAATTTTAAGAATTTTAAGAATTTTAAGAATTTTAAGAATTTTAAGAATTTTAAGAATTTTAAAATTTTAAAGAATTTAAAGAATTTAAAGAATTTAAAGAATTTAAAGAATTTAAAGAATTTAAAGAATTTAAAGAATTTAAAGAATTTAAAGAATTTAAAGAATTTAAAGAATTTAAAGAATTTAAAGAATTTAAAGAATTTAAAGAATTTAAAGAATTTAAAGATTTTAAAGAATTTTAAGAATTTTAAGATTTTTTAAGAATTATAAGAATTTTAAGAATTTTAAGAATTTTACGAATTTTACGAATTTCAGGAATTTTAAGAATTTTAAGAATTTTAAGAATTTTAAGAATTTTAAGAATTTTAAGAATTTTAAGAATTTTAAGAATTTTAAGAATTTTAAGAATTTTCAGATTTTTCAGAATTTTTAGAATTTTTAGAATTTTTAGAATTTTTAGAATTTTTAGAATTTTTAGAATTTCTAGAATTTTTAGAATTTTTAGAATTTTTAGAATTGTTAGAATTTTTAGAATTTTTAGAATTTTTAGAATTTTTAGAATTTTTAGAATTTTTAGAATTTTTAGAATTTTTAGAATTTTTAGAATTTTTAGAATTTTTAGAATTTTTAGAATTTTTAGAATTTTTAGAATTTTTAGAATTTTTAGAATTTTTAGAATTTTTAGAATTTTTAAAATTTTTAGAATTTTTAGAATTTTTAGAATTTTTAGAATTTTTAGAATTTTTAGAATTTTTAAAATTTTTAGAATTTTTAGAATTTTTAGAATTTTTAGAATTTTTAGAATTTTTAGAATGTTTAGAATTTTAAGAATTTTAAGAATTTTAAAAATTTTAAGAATTTTAAGAATTTTAAGAATTTTAAGAATTTTTAGAATTTTAAGAATTTTAAGAATTTTAATAATTTTAAGAATTTTAAGAAATTTAATAATGTTAAGAATTTTAGAATTATAAGAATTTTCTGAATTTCTAAATTCCACGTGGACAATTTGAATTTTGAGAATTTTCTGAAGTTTAAGTTTTAAGAGTGTTAAGATTTTTTTTTTTTTTTGGAATTTTAAAACTTTTTAGAGTTTAAGAAGAGATTGAGATTTCAAAAAACTGTTCCGTGGTTTATGGATGGTCCCTTGGCCGCGTTCTTTCCGATCTCCGTACTTAGCTTTAGACATGATCTTGTTCTTTTTTTACTGCAGGGCACCAACCAGCAGCAGGACACTCGCTTCAGTGACAAGGAGAAAAAACTGTTGAAACAGATGAAGTTTGGGGTAAGAAGTGTAGATTTACGTAACGATCTTTCCAACAATATCTCTTCAAACCCCCCCTGCAGGACAACCTCAACAAGCGGGTGGACATGTCCAAGGTCAAGCTGGACGTTCTGCGGCCCTGGATTAGCAAGAAGATCACCGACATGCTGAACATCGAGGACGACGTGATCGTGGAGTTTGTGTACAACCAGCTCGAGGAGGAAAAGTACCCGTGCCCGAAGAAGATGCAGATCAACATGACCGGCTTCCTGAACGGCAAGAACGCGCGCGTCTTCATGGATGACCTCTGGTCGCTGCTGCTGTCGGCGCAGGAATCCGAGTCGGGCATTCCGGCCGAGTTTATCGAGCAGAAAAAGGAGGAGATAATGAAGCGCGAAGAGGACGCCAAGCTGCTGGACGAGATACGTTCGCGCAAGTCTCGCAGCCGCGGCGGAAGTCGCGATCGGGGTGGAGATCGCGGCGGTGATCGCGGCGGTGATCGTGGAGGTGATCGTGGAGGCGATCGTGGTGATGATCACAAAAAGTTCAAGAAGGAAAACCGCGCCATGTACAAGCCGGAACCGGAAGAGTACCTGGACGACGAGGAAAAGATGATTGAGGACTTCATCGAGGCGGACGTGCCGAGGGATAAGCCGGAACCGAAGGAAGAACCGAAAGCAACGCCGGCGACAGCCGCCGACAAGGCCGCTTCCGCGGAGCGGAACTCGTCGAACGCGAAAAAATCCCCGGAGAAGCCGGCGAAGGACGCGGCGGACCAGCGCCACCACCGCAAGCCGGAAGAACACTCGGACCGGGACCGCTCGCGTCGTAAGACATCACGAGATCGTTCCAGATCGCGACGCCGCTCGCGCGATAGACGCTCCTCGCGCGATCGGAAGTCGTCGCGTGATCGGCGTCGTTCGCGATCCCCCAGAAGATCGACGGATCGGTCCAAGAAGCGCAGCCGTTCGCCCCGAGATAAACGGGATCGCGATGCGCGGTGAGATTTGAGAGTTTGAGATTTGAAGGTTGTAAGGGGGATTGAAACTTTTCTTTTTTTTTTTGCAGTCCTCGCGACAGTGGCCGGAAGCGCTCGCGCAGTCCACCGAGAGCCAAAAAGGTTCCTCCGCCCAGTGAGAAATCATCCGGTGAGTGGTCTTCGTACTGGTCACAATACTGTTGAATTGGCTGAGTCAATTTGTTGTTTTTCATGCTTTTAAAGCTTTATTTGTTTACAAACCAGTGAATTCATCGACAGATTGAACTATATTTGTAAAATATAATTATTCCATTCAATCCAATTCTTATGATTTGGATAAATCATGTTAAAAATCCGAAATGGGGCAGAGGTCATCCCACACTATTTAAACTGTGATTTAAATGAGGCTACCAAGCTCGCAGATAAGCCTTTTAGATTCCTGAGTTATTTGCGACCTTGGTGCTTCAAGTGTTACATAACAAATCGCTCCACATCCCTAATTCATTTCTCTTTTTTGCAAACATTTCAAGAACTCAGAACAACCATTAACGATCTCTTCCAGATAACGGGTCCATTTCGAAGCTGCAGTCGAAGCTGATGAACATTGCCGAGGGCAAAAAGCCGGCAGCTGGCAGTGGCGGTGGTGCCGTCACTAAACGGCGCAGCCGCTCCCGCTCGACGTCCCGTTCGCGGTCCAAGTCCCGTTCGGTCAGCAAGAAGAAGGCCAGCACCAGCCGGTCGCGCTCCAAGTCCCGGTCCAGATCAAAGTGAGTCTTATTTAGCATTTTTTTACATTGGCAAATACCATTTACCATCCAAACAATTACATTTCTCAAAATGTATTGAAAATGCGCAGAATTTGCAAGCAAACTGAGCATTTGCCTAACAAAAAATAATAGGTGACCGAAAAAGCGTTTCCCTAACACGGATGTAAACTTCAATTACCTAGAAAACATATATCCTTTCATGAAATTCCGTTAACGGCACGCCATAAATACTTTGAAATGTTGCTTTGTCTAGCAATCTCTTGACCACAACTACAACGTCCCCATGTGCTCGATCATAATCACATCACCTCCGACATTGTTGTTACTTCGAAAATTGTGGTGTTGGACTGGCGGAGTATGAGCAGTGCAAAGAGATTGATTTCCTTTACGGCATCTTAGAGCTGTTGATGGATAAAGCCATGTTAGCCTTTTCGCACCAGACAACTCTGGTGCGTTCAACTGTATCGATCGAAAGAGGTGAATCAGCTAGTACGGTGAATCCAGATAGAAATCCAGATAGACATAGTCTTCACGATCATCAACGGTTTTTTTAGATCCTCTGTAATTATTAAGTCAAATGTAATTAGAGTAATTCTCTACGAAATCGGTCTTTTTTCTTCAATTTTAATTTTTGTATTTTTTAATCCGACTGAAACTTTTTTGGTGCCTTTGATATGCCCAAAGAAGCCATTTTGCATCATTAGTTTGTCCATATAATTTTCCATACAAATTTGACAGCTGGCCATACAAAAATGATATATGAAAATTCAAAAATCTGTATCTTTTGAAGGAATTTTTTGATCGATTTGGTGTCTTCGGCAAAGCTGTAGGTATGGATAAGGACTCATAAGGACTACACTGAAAAAAATGATACACTATAAAAAAATTGTTATTTTTAATTTCACCGTTTCCAAGTAATAGCCATAGTCACAGTTTTTTTAATTAGTGCCCATGTTTGCCCACCTTTCAAAATAAAAAAAAATGTTTTGAAGAGCTTAGAAAATTCTCTTAATTTTGCTTTTTTGACCTTTGTTGATAAGACCCTTGTTGCTGAGATATTGCCATGCAACGATTTTAAAACAGGTCTAATGGTTCGATTTTCACTGTTAAAATATGAAACATTCGTGAAATTTTCCAATCTTTTCAAAACAATATTTTCATTTTTTTTATATCTAGACTAAAATTTAGAAATAGACAAACATTCAATATTACGCCTTTTTGAAATGTAAGTGGCATAAAAAATATATAAAAAAATATTTTTTCGAAAAGATCGGAAAATTTCACGAATGTTTCACGTTTTAACATTGAAAATCGGACCATTAGTTGCTGAGATATCGACATTAGAAAATTGTGGGTTGTTTGGGTGAGACTTAGAAAACATAAATTTTCATGTTTTTAAATCTTTGCATGACAATATCTCAGCAACTAAGGGTCGTATCAACAAAGTTCATAAAAGCAAAATATAGAGAACCTTCTCAGCTTTTCAAAAATATTTCTCTCAAAAGTGGGCAAACATGGGCACTATTTAAAAAAATTGAATTATTGCGGCTATTTTGAAAAAAGTTACCTAAAAATTGCTTTAACTTGAAAACGGTGCACTAAATCAAAATTTCACTAAAGTACTTTTTGATTGCAAATTCAATTTTACATCGAAAAATGAAGTTGAAAAATTTTTGCGACCAATATTTCTATATTTTGAAAAAAATCAGTATTGATTCAAAAATTTATAACTCGCTCAAAGATTTTTTGCATAACCTGGAAATTTCTGAAAAGTTGGCATTTGATGTCCTCTAAAACATATCAAAAAATAAAAAAAAATAAAAATAGTGTTTTTTTGCAAATCAAGTTTTAGTGACATAAAGTTAAATAAAAAATCACCAAATTTTGTTTTACTGTGTATCATTTTTTTCCAGTGTATAGTCCGTATCCATACTTGATACTTGACAACTTTGCCTAAGACACCAAATCGATCAAAAAATTCCTTCAAAAGATACAGATTTTGAATTTTCATACATAATTTTTGTATGGCCAGCTGCCAAATTTGTATGGAAAATTATATGGACAAACTAATGATGCAAAATGGCTTCTTTGGGCATATCAAAGGCACCAAAAAAGTTTCAGTCGGATTAAAAAATACAAAATTTAAAATTCGAAAAAAAAAGACCGATTTCGTAGAGAATTGCTCTGTAGTGTAAAATCAGTTGTACAATGATTTTTTTTCTGGTAAATGATTGTACTTTTGAGATAAATTTTTATTAGCATTGGTATATTTGAAATTGCATGTTCAATTCTCAAAAACAAATTGAATACTGTTTTTTTTTAAATTCAATAAATTATATTTATAACATAAATCATGCCATCTTGAAACAGTTCTTTCAAAAGACCGAAGTTTAAAAAGAACCGCGGTTCTTTTTTTCTGAGCCACGGTTCGTTCGCTCTTTTCAGTGAACCGGTTCTTTGAGCGGCTCGCTCTTTTTTTGCCCACCTCTTTTTTGGTGATTTTTTAGATCGAAGCCCATCTACAGGCGGGGTTAGGTTGTAGAGGGTTAGGTTAGGTTGTAGAGGGTTAAATATAGCGTGAAACGTGGATTTTATAAAAATCAAAATCCCAAAAAAGGTTTTCCCATGCAAATTCCCATAGAAAATTGAATCGCTTTTCGCAAAGTGAGGACTTAGGGAGTGTCCTTTTATTACGTAACGCAAAAAAATGGATTTTGAGACTCCCTCCCCCTCGTAACAAAGCTTCGATACAAATTTAAAAAAAAATATATGGAGCGTAACACGGCATCCGCATTCATGCATCCAGTTTAGAAGGAAATTTAGCGATGATTTTTTTTTTATCTTTGTCATGTTCAGCTCCATTCCGGTTTTGTCACGGCATAACTATTTTGACTTCTTTATTCTCCTTTTCACATTTCCAAAACAAACGCTAGCTCCAGCTAATCTTTCAAAAAGAACTTAAAAAATGTCTCAGATCAATCGTAAACAGTAAATCGGACAGACATACTGTGTAAAGTTTACCGCAAAGATGATTCGTTGTTATGGGTTCAACTGATTTTTTTGTCAACAATTACACGTACTTGTTCGGTAACTGGACTGAGAGCATGGCCCAGTTATGCTGGAAAGTCTTGTGATTAGATTAAGCCCCAAAAACTTTTCTTGTCATTATTAATAATTGTAATACATCCAAGAACAACCGAAAATGTAATCCAAAAAATAACATGGCAAGCCCTACTGCGTTGTGTCTACCGCAGATTGGATTCTGAGAAAGGATCACATTTCACAGAATTTACAGAGGATAAAGGATGCGTGGACATACCGTACCAAACGCTTCGATTGATGATTGCATTCGTGTTTTGTGGGGTGTGATTAGTGTAAAATACATAATACAAATATAATGTATAATAAAATCACTAGCGTGCCCAGGTCCTCAAGGAAGGTGGGGCAAAAATATTAGAGTTTTGAAAATTTCGTCGTTTATGGACACCCCCTGCCCAATTTTAGAACAAATTTCCGAGTATGGTGGGGCAACTGCCCCATGTTGCCCCACCCTGGGCACGCTAGTGAATAAAATATAATGTGATTGAAAAGTCCTCAAGAAGTTCCTTGACGATGCTGCTCTTCCAATTTTAGTTGTTTTAAGTCATTGAAGCGACGTTTGCAGCTTACTTATTTTATTACGTAACGCAAATAAAAAAATATTTTTGGAAAAATATTCTTCATTTCGCCTACAACAAGCCAACATTTCAAATATGCGAAAGATCCCAATATCTCGAAGTGATTATGCCAAATAGCCCTGGGATATCATTTTCGAAAACGTTTTTACCCTTGCATTTTTGCACCTTTTCAGAGACCGCAAGGCGCGCAAGTCCCGCTCCCGTTCGCGTCGATCGCCCAGCTCGTCTTCGTCCCGCTCTTCGTCCAGCCGCAGCCGCAGCGGTGGCGATCGCAAGAAGAAACCCACCGCTGGCGCGGCCAAGAAACGCAACGGAAAATCGCGCAGTCGGAGCCGCAGTCGGGCGCGTGGTGGCACTTCCCGCTCGCGGTCTCATTCGCGCAGCAGCCGGTCCACGTCGCGACCGGCGAAGAACGATGACTTTGAGATCCAGAAGAAGGAGAACAGCATCCAGAAGAAGCGCCACTACCGGACCAACAAGGAGTCGTCGGATTCGGAGTCGGACCGGGGACCGGCGAGGAAATCGGACCGGGGACGCGATCGTCGGTCGCTCTCGCGAGGCGGTCGCAGGAACGGTTCCCGCGGAAGGAAGGATCGTTCGAGGTCGCGCAATCGATCGCGGTCCAGAAATCGGTCCCGGTCGAGGAAGCGCTACTCCCGTTCACCACGTGGCGGCGACAGAGGAGGACGCTCAAATCGGTACGTATGCGGTCGGTTTGAAACCGGTTCGCTTTTTTTGTTTGTTTCTGTTGGTTTTTTGATTGCATTTCTCTGCGTGCGCGCTCAGCCGCGCCATCGAGCACAGCCTCCACATTTCCTCTGTACCTCTCTCTCTCAATCTCTCAACCTCTATCATAAGTTTCACACCCGCTCTCCGATTGTGGACCCACATTTGATCTTGCTCCTCGTTTTTCTTTCTCTCGAAAGACCCTTTCACTTTCCTCAGTTAGAAAAGAAAATGCAGAACTTTGCAGAAGCTGTAGTGATGATGACAGTTGCCACCGTTCGGCCGTGGTCCGTCCGTTCCGGTGCTCAACGGACGACGTTCAGCAGACTCGTTCATTTCGCGAGCTCATCCCTGCTGACTGGCCGTGGCGTTGGCTTTCGTGCTGTGGCCTTCAGCGGTGGGTGATCCGTCGTCGGACGAGCGGACCTTGAAACTATCCGAACTCCATTAAGGGTGAAACCTTAAACTTCCAAGGGGGAACCGAACATCGATTGCAGCAAAACCGTGCGAGGTCTTTGATGACACCAAAATATACACACACGATGACTACGACGCCGATCATCATCAGTTCAACAACCCGAAAACGGCCAGAGATGCAACCACCTAAATCCGAAAAACAAACCAACCCAACAACCATCACACAATCTTGTATCACAATCACACTACCACTGCTGTGTGTGTGTGTGCCCTCAACTACTCAACTCAACTCATCCCGAACGGTGGTCGACGCGTCCGATGCCCGCACGCCCACCGGCCCAGCCCCGTCGTCTTCGTCCCTCTGAGTTCTGATGGTTCTGAGTTTCGAAAAAAATACATTTCTTTCTACCCGAGGTAGGCTCAGCAGTAAGTTGGAAGAAATTCTCCTTTATTTTTTTTTTCGTTTCCTTATTGTTTAACCTTTTAAAATTTGCAACGAAATAGCGAAAAACCATTGTTTCAGTTAAGTTGTGAGCCCACCGAGTGAGAACGAGCGAGACGGAAGAGTAAGATGGGTCGATTCAGTAGCTATAGCGGCCAAGACGGCATGTGGATGAGCCATGGATGGAACATGATCGGTTGTGGTAATGGGAAAAAATGATCACTCAAAAGCAGAGCTTCCACAGCGAAACAACACAAACTCGGAAAAAAATTGACAATTCATGTGGAAAAATACGATTTAAAGTCCTTAATCTCTAACCAGACAAGTTCTGAGTGAAAATCTAAATTTAAACTGAACGTACCTTCTCTGGCTTTTATCAATCTTTTTTTTTGTGTTCTGATTATCCACAGACCAAACAGACGTAAATTTCTGCCAAAAAAAGTATCAATCAGCAATTTAACAATCAATTTGAAAGATCTGAAACTCACTACAGCCATTTTGAGTTCACCTCAGTGCGCTCGTTGACAAGATGGCTCTAGCGAGAAGTACCTATCATATTTGATTTACGGCGAGTTTGTTTGTGGGTCTAATCAACAAGGATTTTTGATTCAATTTTAAAGAAATCTGCTGATGAGAAATTTTCTGTGACTTTACATATCGATTGTTTTTTTGTTTTGTCTTTTTTGATTTATCTGAAACATTGTAAGAACTTAAAGATGGCCAAAGAGGTAATTTTCCATCACCCATTCGTCCATACAAATCTTCCTCAATTTTGAAAGAGTATTATATACCTCAAATATATATTTACGCACTCTTCACAATTTAAAAAAAAATAAGAGAACGGTACAGTCCAAACTGGTTTATCCGAAGCCTCAATTATCCAAAGTTTAGATTATCCGATGGTTTGTAAGGGACTTCGGACAATAATTTTTTTTCTTATTTTCAGCATTCATTTCGAATTCTGCGACCCCATTTTAGTTGAATTAGAGTGGTTGTCAGTTAGCATAACAAGCATATTTTATCACCGCCATTTCGGCCGCTATCTCGGATTTTAACATTCTTAAGCAGATATTAGACTATGTCAAATAAACAAACAAACTTGTTTCGTGTTTGACAGTTTGCCAAACTCGCAAGCAACTCAAAATGTATGCAGGCTGGTGTTTCTGCAAACTGTCAAAAAGTTCAAGTTTGTTTGTTTGTCATAGTCAAATACCTGCTTAACTTTAGAGTAATTTTGGGTCATGAAATATTTGTTGTTTTGTGACTCGATTATCCGAAGTTAATTTTTTTCGAAGTCTTCGGGTTACCTAGTTTGGACTCGAGCACCTTATGTTGGCATATTTGCACATTGACGTTCGACTACCACTGTTAAAAGACGTTTTAACCTGAAATCTATTCATAAATAATTCAGTAAGAAGTGAGCAAGCAAGTTTGGCTACATAAGTTGTTTGAATAGTGAAATTTGTTTGTTTGAATGCAACTGAAAATTACAAGCGTTTAAATAATTTTGTATTCGATTTATTTAATAATATTGAAAATCCCAAATTGCCTCATAAGGCCGAATCTCAAAATGCAAAATCTAACAATGCTGAATATTAAAAGGATGGATTTTGTTTTTTTTTTGCTCAGAATTAAGTAAATACAGTCCAGAATCAATTATCCGAAAGCCTTGGTAAAATTTCACTTCGGATAATCGAATCACGAATTTTTTTCGTCGTCTTATTTTTTATTGTTGAGCTTTGGTATGACCCTTAAACTACTCTAAAGTGATTAAGATGTTTTAAATCTACGATGGCGGCCAAAATGGCGATTATGCATTTTTTTTTACAGGCAATCAACAATTCAAATTTGACTATAATGGGGTCGCAGAACTCAAATTTGATGTTTAAAGTAAGAAAATAAACGAATTAGATTTTTTTTTATTTGTTCGTGATTTGATTATCCGAAGTCCCATACAAACTTTCGAATAATCGAACTTCGGATAATCGAAACTTCGGATAATCGAGGCTTCGGATAATCGAGTCTGGACTGTACTGAATTTTAAATTATATTTTTCATTATTCTTGAATTTTTGTAATTCTGAAATTTAGAAATTTTAGTATTTTTTTTTATTTTTAAATGTCCAAATGTTTGATTATTTATTTTTGGATAGCACAATTTTCAAAATTCTGAATATTTTAATTTTGGAATTCCTAATTAAATTGAGAATTCAAACATAAAAATATTCAGAATTTTGAAAATTGTGCTATCCAAAAATAAATAATCAAACATTTGGACATTTAAAAACAAAAAAAAAATAAAAAATAAAATTCAAAAATTAATAAATTTCAGAATTACAAAAATTCAAGAATAATGAAAAATATAATTTAAAATTCAGTGCAGTCCAGACTCGATTATCCGAAGCCTCGATTATCCGAAGTTTCGATTATCCGAAGTTCGATTATCCGAAGGTTTGTATGGGACTTCGGATAATCGAATCACGAACAAAAAAAAAGTTTTCGTATTTTTGGCCGCCATCTTGGATTTAAAAATTCTAAATCATTTAAGCGTAGTTTAAGGGTCATGCCTAGGCTCGATAATCTAAAATTTGACATCGAAAAAAAATTTCTTTCGTGATTCGATTATCCGAAGTGAATTTTTTCCTAGGCCTTCGGATAATCGCGTCTGGACTGTATTTCTACTAGAATGATATTCTTATAAGAATATCCAGCCCTTTAAGAATTCTGCTAGATAAATAAATAAAAATTTGTTTGGTTGAATTTATGATGCAAAATAGCTTCTTTGGTCATAGAGAAAATAACTTTTCAGAAAGGTTTATGTTTTTTTTTTATTAGGTATGTTATGTTTCGTTTTGGATTAGGAATTGATCTCATTTCATAGAAAATCTACCGTTTCTACAGGTTATTTTGTATTACAGTGAAATAATTCGGGTAACACTGAAACATAAAAAAAACTATTCATCTTCTCCTTTTAATAGGTCTACAGAGAGGTAACATTTGTGTGTTCAAAAAATCTATCCTGGTTTCACATATTACAATTCCCCAATGAGAGAATCCCTTTAACCTTGACCTAACCCCCAATCGCTAATCGAAAATTTCCCCCCGTTTGCTCTATCGTTACAGCGGTGGAGGTGGCCGCGCGGCCGAACCGAGAAGAAGTCGCGAACGTCGTCGCTCTCCGGCAGCAGCACCGGCTCCCCGAGATGATCGCCGTGGTGGTGGCGGCCGTGGAAATGATCGCGACAGCCGAGGCAATCGCGGCGAAGGAGGTCGCGACTTTGGTGGGAGTGCTCGTCGTATCGATAGTCCTCCACCAGCGAGTCGAGACTTTAACCGGCGAGCTTCACCACCGCGTGGTGAGAGACAGCAGCAGCAGCAACAGCAACCAGCACCGGTGCAGCAGCAACAACAGATGCAGCAGCAGCAGCAGCCGCCGATGAGACCACCGACGTCCCGGTTTGACGATAGGCGTGGCCCCGTGGACAATGGTGGGGATGGAAGGAAGCGGGATAACACGCTGGATTCTGGAGAGTTCTGGGATGACGGGGGTAGCGCTCCGATGCTGTCGCAGATTAAGCCCGGAAGGGAGAAGAAGTCTTCGTCGGAGGTGGCACCGGTTGAGGAGTCCAGAAGGTCCTCGAAAAAGCATGAAGCAGCAGCTGGCAAGAAGGTCGAAGCTAGTCGAAGAGAGGTCGCGGCCAAGACGGAGGAAAAGAAACCGATTATTCGGGCAAAATACAGCAGAAGTCTGTCCCGAACTCCGTCACCGTTCCTCAAGTCACACGAACGGGTCGCCGGGTCCACAAACAACGTGGCTGCTCCGGTGGCGGTGGCGGCGGCTCCACAGAAGGAAGAAAAGATTGCGGGCAAGTCTGCGGCTGCGGCACCAGCTGCGAATAGCAAGCCAAAAGCCAAAACCAGCAGCAAGAAGGACTCGAGCGACAGCGATAGTTCCGACAGCAGCAGTGAATCAGAGGATGAGAAATCCTCGCGCAACAACAAGAAAAAACTAAAGAAGAAACAGTCGTCGTCGTCGTCGAAAAAGCGACGCCACTCGTCGTCGTCCAGCGAGGATGACTCTTCGGAAGACAGCGAGGACGAACCGCCCAAGAAGCCTGCCAAGTCAGATGCGGCTCAGGAAGATCGCAAAAAGTCCGCTGCCGCAGCCGCCAGGCTCGAGAAGGAAAAAGAGCGCGAAAAGGAGAAGGAACGCGCGGAACGTGAAAAGGCAGAAAAGGAAGCTGCGGCTGCGGCCGCCGCCGCGGCAGCAACAGCAGCAGCAGCCGTTAAAGCACGTGACGAAAACAACAAAAAACGAAAGCGTACTATCAGTGGCGAATCGAAAACCGTCGAGGACAAGAAGCAACCTGCCGCGTCGAAGGAAGTCGCCGTCAAGTCGAAAAAGGTAGAAAAGCCGGCCGCGGTCTCATCATCGTCCTCGAGCGACTCCGAGGCGGAACGGGCCAAGAAGAAGCGACGCAAGGACAAAAAGAAGCGAGTGGCGGCGGCCTCGGACGGAAGTTCCTCCGACTCGGACAGTGCCGCGAAGAAAAAGAAACACAAAAAACACAAGAAGCATGTCAAGAAGCACAAGAAACACAAGAAGCATAAGAAGAGCGGCAAGGGCAAGCCGTCCCGGGGAGACAGCAGCAGCTCGTCCGACGACGACGACGACGATGAGCAGAAGAAGCCGCAGCGAACGACGAAGGGAGGCGTCGTGGTCAACGACGACCTGGAGAAGCAGCTGCGCGAGCGTGCCCTCAAATCGATGAAGAAGCAGCAGAGCATCTCCGACTGAGACCGGTATCGGGGGGTCTCCCGCGAGCGGCACCATCCGCCGCCACCGCCGGGGCCCCCGAGATCCTACGGTAAGCAAAAATTTTATCATTAAAACTAGCTGATTAAGATCCTCCGTAGTACCACGATTCAGAGCGTAATGGTATCATACAATTGTAATATTTCATAGTTGCAAATCCATTCTGGATGTGGGTTGCTTACAACAATTAGACTATTAAGTGCTATTTCGATTACTTTCAATAAACAGTTGAAAAAGAAATTTTAGTTGTGTAAGCAAAACAATTCTATTGAGAATAACAAAAAACAACACTTCTGTTTGACACTTAACAAGGAATGGACTTGCAAGTATGTTTATTGGTTAAGTCCTACTGATTAAAAATAGATATTGTTCAAGTACACACACAATCACAATCTTTGTTTTAATTCAATAAAGTCACAATGAATTAGCGTAAGTTGAATCCTTTCAGTTCCTTCCCAATTTCACAATCCCAATTAAGTTATACTTGCGTTTTAATTTTAATAGCAGTGAAATGTGTTATTAACAACTGACTTGTTCATAAACCGACGAAATCGCTAATACCGACGAAAGATCATTGAGAAAAAAAAACCTGTCTTTGAACACATACACATAAAGTACACATTATTGGGCTAAACAGTATGATATTGATCAAGTAATAAAGTAAAATTCAAGCAAATGAAAACAGTTTTTAACTGCGAATCAATCCGAAACTCCTCTTTTTTGGGAAGAAAAACAATCACCAAGATTTCCTACAAAACTGGCCAATATTAACGCAATTGAACAAATTGATGCCTTTGTGCTATCTTGTACTAAGCTTGATGGTTTTTCTATCTAGATTAAGAGAGCTCAGAGGCATCGAAATAGCCTTAGGATGTTGTGGCAAATGGGCAGTATACATGATTGCTGAGTGTCGCAGGACTCTCGCCCTTTGCTATTAGTAAGTATCCAGCAAAGCAAAGGGTATAGCATGCATTTGATACTGTCAACTCCCATTCGGCTGTGTTCTCGTCGCTGTCATGTTGTAAACTGGAGCCGAGGGAGGTCCTGTTGTGAATTCTAGTTGGAGGTGGTCCGAAGATCATTGAAGGTAGAATTCGCCATCACCCAAGACACGAAGGCACGAAGGATAGACCATGTCTTGGGGGGTGAAAGGATGATAGGATTTAGTGATAATACCACAATTTTAATATTTGTCTTTCTCTCTTATTTCAGAGGATGCCTGTTCTGAGTTCTAAGTGTTGCAGAAGCCTTCCGCTCTACATAATGGAGCCTTCCTTCTATCATTTCCTGTATTTTGAAAAAAGTGATGCGCCGAATGTCGACATATAGTTTATCACACTTACTCCATACGGTGTGAGCGTGAAATGCTGTATGTTTGCAATTGGTGCATTGGCTATTTTCAAATCAGGCTAGATTTTTCCTATTATTTTAAGATAAAATTTAGTAAAATCTATCCATCTATTTATTTTGCTATTGCTATAACTTGTCCCTTACCTCACAAACTTTAACTACTCTATTCTTCAAACTTGGAATCGCAATACATTATTGTAGAAATGTAACAGTTGAAAAAAAAAAAAAATGGTGAGAAATTTGGGCATAACTGTTATTAATATGATTAAAGGTACGTTCAATCTGTTTTATTATATATATTAACTATTCTAGTTTGTTTGTCCTGTCCCATATTTCACAACTTCAGTTGTTATCTTGTAAACTTCTCGTTACAAGTTGGTAGTTCTGTCTAGTTGCAAAATAAGGTTTCTTTATTCTTTCTTTATGTGTTAGTCTGTTATTCAATGTTCGATTTTATTTTACATTGTACTTATCCCATTTTTTCTCTTTTTCTCTTTCATGTACCTTGCGAGCATACGATGACCAAAAAAGTCATTGTATAAGCCAACACACGTGTATTTTTCACAAAGCCGCGAAACAGAACAAGTATTTTTATAAGTGCGTGAATAACAATCGGTCGTTGAAGCTCAAAAAATGTGAGAACAATATCGCGCCGTGGTTCAGTGATAATAAGGCGAAGAAAGTAGACGACGATTCCGCATGAAGAATATAGCGGAAATTATGTGTTAATTGCACAATGGATGAAGGTTTGAAGTTGACACTATCAAAAGGGAATGGTAAGATGCAATAGTAATATTGCTAGGTTTGATAGTGTCAAAAGGTAAGATCAAGGAATAGGGATTATATGAAACTATATTGTCATAATTATTGTATTCACTGAAATATCTATCCGCTTTCTACCCCCAATGTGTCCTGCACTGGGGGTGCCTGGGGTAACTTCGAGTTGACCTGGGCCGCCCGAGGAATTATGTCGTAGGTGGTTCGTGTACTTCTCACTCACCTCTCCTCGCGGCAAGGTTTTCCGTAGGTCTACACTCGAACATGCAACATGGGACAGCATGAATCTTCAGCTGAAGCCGGACGAATGTATTCCGAAATTACAGAATTACAGAATTACAGAATTAAGAGAGCTCAGAGGCATCGAAATAGCCTTAGGATGTTGTTCTGGTGAGCGATAAAAAAAAAACGGATGTGTGTGGTTTTCTTGGTCTTAATCTCTAAATTGAAGGTTTCAAATGTACAATCAATGAAGCAAAACAGAGCTGGTAAGATATAATCTTGTTGATCATAGTAATCCTTGATTTACACAGAAAAAAAAAAATGATGGTAATATTCATCAGGAAATAGTGACAGATTTTGTGGCTAAAAAAATTATGAATTTTACCCTAGAAAATGATGAATTTTCATCAGTTTTTGATGAATATTCATCAGGTTCACATTTTTACACATTTTTTTATGTAATATTACTCAAAAAAAGAGGTAATATTCAACCTACCAAATTTTCAACATTCCAAAATTCAACTTTTTTTTTCTGTGTATGTAGATATACGGTATGTATGTATGTATGTATGTATGATCCCCATACCCGCAGGCAACTTGGTCCTGGAACACATGTGAGCGCTAGGTGAACAATTCGATCATCTTTAACTCCGTAATCTGTACACCCACGTGCATAAGTTTTTTTGCACGAATTTTAATGCTACAAATACCGGCGCATAGATCAAAATGGTTTCCCTTTTCCCTCCCCAAGCGCCGAAAATTTGTAGCGGGTGTAGGGACACTTTGCATAGACGCCCTTGCTCCCATCACGTCACTGAGGGTATGGAGCGACGAGAAATTAATAAGCATGCCCCCCTAGTCGAACCTTCATTAGAGAAGCAGGCAATCCACAACTCACAGCGAACGACCAAGGGAACACCCTACCGCGTATATAGGGGCAGGGGGGGGCAGAATGGACCAGGGGGGCAGAATGGGCCACCCTTGGTTTTGGGCTTTAGAATGGATTTAGACCAATTGTAAGATAAGGGTCTTATAAAGGACGTTAAATAGCATCACCATACCGAAAACGACGTTTGAATTCATTGTATTTTTCGAATTATAAGCAAAAATGTAAATTTATTGACAAAACTACGCAAATGTTGTTTATTTCGAGGTTTTTAAATAAGCTTTCTGAAAAGTTGGATTGTTTGACAAAGTTTGCTCAATGCTTATAACGTTACTAGATGTTACTACCAAGGTATACAAACAACAACGGAACCTTAAAATCATTTAGAGGCTTGGTGGTGGAAGTGTTAAATTAAAATCCACTTGGGGGCAGAATGGACCACCCTTTTCCTGCCTTATAAAAACAATCAAAAGTTATGAAATTTGGATTAAATGGATTATTTCACTTCTGGTAGCTTCACAAATCACCTTTAATGCAACAAGAGTTGATTTTTCAGTTGTTTTGACGCTTATTTGTAAAAATAGTGACTTATTTCAATATAATAACACTATTTTCAAAAATGTTTGTTTTGGCAAGTGACTATTTTTATTAAAGTGGTCTAACTTCATGGAAACTATGTTAGAAAGGTACTTTAAGTCATTTCTTATCTCCCTTCAACGTTGTATTAGACGAAATGGCTTGTTTTCTAAGGTGGCCCATTCTGCCCCGCAGGGTGGCCCATTCTGCCCCGCACCCCAGGAAAAGAAGTCGAAAAAACATTTTTTTTAAAGTGGCTCAAAAATAGTTTAAAAATAAAAATTTTCATCAACCAATTATACAACATTGAAGGGAACATCCCAAAGCATAAACCTACTACACTGAATTCATAATTTTTCATGTTTTTCTATGGTTTTTGACGCATTTTACTTAGGCGGGCCATTCTGCCCCCCCTCCCCCTAGTAAGATTGGCGTGGTTGGTCTTTAATGAGTTGTAAATATGTTAGAATATATGAAGAGTTGCCTGTATTAAAATGGAAAGCTCTCACCAAGTGAAATAGTCTTCATGTTTTGCTGAACATCGAATCTTGCTAAAACTTAGTGCACCGAAAAAACATCTGCAAACTTGTTTTCTTGAGTTGCTAAAATGGATAGAAAACAGCATCAAAAACAACAAAAATAAAATAAAATGAAGCAGGAAGGCATAGTTTTGCACATAATAGAGAATGAACATTTTGAGGAAATCAACATTTGGTACAAAAAAAAAAATATAAAAATATGACAGCATACTTAATTCCTAAGTAGAATAGACTGAAATACTCAAGTATCATCATCAAAATTAATAAAATAATAAGATACAAAAAGGATTTAATAATTTAAGCAAAATGAAGATTTTTTTAGTCGTTAATTAGTACAAAGATGGATAGGAAAAGAAATTATTTACAAAAAGGAATCGCAGAAGTTTTCAAAGTTTTATAATCAGAAACTTTGAACAGATTTGTTATTAAAACCATAAAAATCATCAAACATAAAACACATTTACAATACCTCAATTAATTCTTAAATATTTGATGAATTCATCAGGCAGCATACAGTTTCTGAATTAATTACTCGGTGCATTTTTAATATTTATTTTAATATAAAAAAAAACCAAATCGAAGTAGGGGCAGGGGGGGCAGAATGGCCCGCCTAAGTAAAATGTGCCAAAAACCATAGAAAAACATACAAATTTATGAATTCAGTGTAGTAGGCTTATGCTTTGGGATGTTCCCTTCAATGTTGTATACTGGGTTGATGAAAATTTTTCGATAAAAACTATTTTTGATGCACTTTAAAAAAAAAGTTTTTTCGACTACTTTTCCAGGGTGCGGGGCAGAATGGACCACCCTGCGGGGCAGAATGGGCCACCTTAGAAAACAAGCCATTTCGTCTAATACAACGTTGAAAGGAGATAAGAAATAACTTAAGGGACCTTTCTAACATACACCCAAAGGAAAATATATATCTCAAAATCTGCAACATTGGATTTGCTGCAGAAAATGTCATATTTTAAAACATTTTTTGCAGCAAGCCCGTAGATCATTTTTGCCCGCGTGTAAACATTTCAGCGATCTGCAGTTCTCACCAACACATATAAAGCTGGCCCGTCCCCGAGCATCACTCCAAAGAGAAGCATATGTTGGTGCTCTTTCACTCACTTTTCATCAAGCGTCCATGGCGCGGTGGTAGCGTGTCGGATCAATAACCAAGAAGTTGGTGGTTCAATCCTCGTTCTGCTAAGTGTTTTTTTTTGTGAAATACAACCAAAAAGCCGTCGGTAATGTCGATAATTGTCGGTAACGGGCAAAAATGTCATACTCCTATATCGCAAAAAATGCATGAGGACAGATTTCATGCAGATTCTGATATACTTTCATGCCGCCATGCATCACAATCATGCGACTGCCAGTTGGGTGTAGTTTCCATGAAGTTAGACCACTTTCATGAAAATAGTCACTGACCAAAACAAACATTTTTGAAAATAGTGTTAATATGTTGTAATAAGACATTATTTATACAAATAAGCATCAAAACTACTATAAAATCAACTTATGTTGCAATAAACGTGATTTGTGAAGCTACCAGGAGTGAAATAATCCATTTAGCTCAAATTTCGTAACTTTTGATTGTTTTTATAAGGCAGAAAAAGGGTGGTCCATTCTGCCCCCAAGTGGATTTTAATTTAACACTTCCACCACCAAGCCTCTAAATGATTTCAAGGTTCCGTTGTTGTTTGGATACCTTGGTAGTAACATCTAGTAACGTTATAAGCATTGAACAAACTTTTTCAAACAATCCAACTTTTCAGAAAGCTTATTTAAAAACCTCAAATTAAACAACATTTGCGTGGTTTTTCAATAAATTTACATTTTTGCTCATAATTCGAAAAATACAATGAATTCAAACGTCGTTTTCGGTATGGTGCTGCTATTTGACGTCCTTTATAAAACCCTTGCCTTACAGTTGGTCTATATCCATTCTAAAGCCCAAAACCAAGGGTGGCCCATTCTGCCCCCATGGGCCATTCTGCCCCCCCTGCCCCTAATCATGTTTTTTTTCTACTGTCACTAATATTCTTAAATCTATATTAATTGTGTAAATGTCATTTTTCAATTTAGAAAATCTATGAAATTAAAAAAAGGCATATTTTTCTTTGAAAGGGTGTAGCAGCACTGAATTAAGTGTGGGCTCTGTCATTTTAGAGAGAACTTAAGCTATTTCTTGCACAAATTAGATTTAGGAACGTAAAAAATCACTGAAAAGTGAAATTATTATTTCAATGAATAACAAGGTAGCCATGAGTTTCAGGAAAAAGTATGTTGCCATGACATTGACAGCAGCAACTTCAAATATTTTTTTTCTGTTATGTAATTAATACATGAACACTAAATAAGGACCCAAAATGGAAAGAGCTCACCGGGATAGGACAACACGACCCAAAACAACCGCTCTACCGCTCCAGAATTTCCACCAACAGCTTCTAAAGGCTCTGCTTCTTAGTAGAGGTCATTTTCTTCTGTTTTCCTTGCGTTGAGGCAAAGCTTCATCAAATAACTCTAATTCACAAAATCA
This sequence comes from Culex pipiens pallens, assembly GCF_016801865.2. NCBI lineage: Eukaryota > Metazoa > Arthropoda > Insecta > Diptera > Culicidae > Culex > Culex pipiens. The sequence continues at coordinate 65,912,481 of NC_068939.1, read as the reverse complement.
CAATTTCCACTTTTATGGAACCTAGATGTGTTCCAGCACAAAAACCCTGAGCCCCAGAAACACTCCGAGCCGAAAACCGAAGATGTGCCCAAAGCTGCCACCGTAATTCCAACGCCAAAGACGACGCTCATCAGTCGGAAACTACACTTTTCTCCACCACCAATTTGATATTCCGTAGCTCTTCAATCCAGCATTCAAAACCCGACTCTCAGCTTCCCGGATTATTCACATTTTTAACTAAAATTTCACTAAAAATACTAAAAATATTAAAATGAGAAAGGAAAAATCCGCGGAGCAAAATTTCAAAACGTCACGACGCGCGCGCGGTTTGCTTCGATCCTCATTCTTAAATTTTCTAAAATTCCTGTGTATGTAGATATACGGTATAAGGTTGAAATCAGGCTTCACTGAACACCAAGATCTGGTGCGCCGTGGTGCGGTTTTCGTGTCACTCTAGAACCCAAACCGAGCTGTTTATTGTCACACCATAGCAACTGTACCGAAAGCACCTTGGTACACCACCGGTGCACCCAACTGTATACCAAGATGCAACTCAACAGAATGGTTGATCCAAGTAAACCGGAGGCGACATTGTTTTGATTGAGGTTTGTCAGCCATCATTCACATCTTCGGGGTGGCCTGGCGGTTGTTATCTCCGTCTTTTAATCACGAGGTTCCTGGTTCAATCCTGACTTAAATATTTTTGAGGTTTTTTTTTTCAATTTTTATTATCAAAATTAGTGATTATATACATTAAAAAAAAACTTCTTCGAACCTGCGACGCTCTAGTCAAAGGGTTAAAAAATTGAATGGATTTTTGTAGTGGAATAGAGAAAACGTTCTGTATTATGCAGGCATGTAAATGAAAATGCCTATTTCAGGATTATATGCACTAGAAGTTAGAGTTTATATTTCATGACACTACGAAATTCTATTCCTAAAGAATTATTCTGAACAAATAAAAAACATTCAAAAAAATAAAATAATAACTGTCGAGATTCGAACCAAGAACTTTTAAAATACTAATGCAGTGGATTTGACAACCACACCATAGAGAACTGTTGGCTTCAGCTGGCTTGCTAGGCATCAAGAGTTCTAAACTTCTCCCGTGTGGTAGGCGCAGAAACCATGTCAGTTTTGTGTACCCGATCCACACCGCCGTCACACCAAACTTCGGTTTCGGTGCACCGATCAAGCTACCGAGCTGTGTCGGGTTTTTTTTCGTGACGAGAAATGGTGCGCATAGAAAAACCGGTATCATAGCAAACCGTTGTCGCACCCGTCAAAAGGTAAGTCTGGTTGAAATACTAAATAAACTGTCATTCCAATTCTGTACGTCGAGCTAAACAGATTTCTTTTCTTCCATGAGATCTAATCTCTTTCTCAATCAACAACAGATACCACGAATGAAGCAATTTGTACTATGGGTATATCCATCACTCGTGACTTTTTTTTTTACTGAAAGAAGAAAATTCAATGAGCAAATGGCTGAATAATTGTACTTCACTTCACACGAGAGAAAATGGAAATAAGGGATAGGAAAAAGGACCGAGAGAAAAGGGAAAAGCCAAAAGAGAGAGAGACAAGAGACCGCTGAAGGAAAAAATAAATTCAGTCTTGTTGAGGAGCTGCAAACGGCAAATTGGATTTGTGACTGGGTGGGTTACCATTGTTGTCCACCAGCGGGCTGAACTTGTTGTTGTTGTGCCTGGTGGCGATTCACAGGTACTAATTTTGCTTAGAAATTTGCCTATGCGTGGAGGGCGACAAAGACAAACATTACTGTGATGAACACGTGAAAACCATACCCTCATTTCAATCTTAGCAACTGATGCTTTTAAACTAAAACATGTTTATCAATTGTCAAAACACTCGCGACTTTGCTCGAGCATTTCGGCGTTCCGTTGATTTTGATTGCTACCCACTCGAGTGTTTCGGTGATATGTTGGTTGCACCGTCGTAGAATCGATTCTCCCGGGATTTTTTTGAGCGGAGCCGCTTGGTTGTGTAGTGCTGACCGCGTCGAGGAATCGCCACCCGCGGCCGTTCTTTTAGTGGATCCACCTGGTTGTTGAAGAATCGTGAACAAAATCGCTGCTTGATCGGCCTCGGAACGTGTCTGGTGAAGTGCGTCACCCGCGGTCGTTCTTTTAGTGTAGCCGCTTCGTTATTGCAGAATTGTGGACCGATAATTTATGGTTCAAAAGCAAGGTAATGAAGTCTGCACTAGGAGTGACAGTCGTAGGAAAGCCTGCGTGAGACTATGCGTCTAGGCTGCCTATCGGTCGGGCGCAATCGCCAATAAATGCTTGCTTGTTTTTTCCAGCTTTTATTGCTTTTTACTTAGGGAAGTTTATCAATAAAACAAGGCCTTTTTTTAACTTTTTTTATTTCGTTTAAATTTTCTTTAGACAAATACAAATAACATTTTATGACACTTTTATCACATTGAAATCATGCGTTTTCATTTCATGAGACAAATACTTGCTGTTCGTTACTCTTGCTGGCATTATAATGTAGAGAAAAAACAAAAAAAAAATGTAATTATTTAAAAAAGAACTAATGAAACATGAGTTAGGGAAGAAGAAGACTTTGTGGCTTAAGGGAGGGAGGTGGTGAGGTTCAATTTGGTTGAGAATTAGTATGTACAAACAGATAGAAGGGTAACATGAAGCTATAGGAAAGTTGGATGATCAGAACAGAACTTTGCTGGCGTAATTGCATCGATCAATAAATAATTTGCTTGAGGGGGGCGGTACTTTTCCGTTACACTTACACTCTAATACAACTCTAACAAAACATTTTATACACAAATTGCTTGCTGTCGTAGCTCTCTCAAACAAGATAGGTGGTACGCGTTTGTTTGTTTGTTTGTTTTTTTCCTATGCTCTGCGCTTTTTACGCTTTCACGACGGCCCGCTTGCCCAGCACCTTGGTCGCGTGGACCTGGTCCCGGCTGTTGGTGACGGTGGCGTGGAATCCGGTGGCCCAGTCGGCGTAGTAGTCGACGGTGCGCACGTTGCCGTCGGGTTCCACCAGCGAGTACTGGCCACGCACGACATCGCCGTCGCGCTCCTCCTTCTGGTGCTTGTTGTCACCGGTCAGCGGATCGTTGACGCCGTACTCGAAGGCGTACCGAGGATGGTCGTCCTGAAAATGTAGGTTCGCTAGTTAGAGATTTGGAATGGGATTGGAGGGTTTGTTGGTATAAGTTACGTAGTATTCGAGATGCTTTTCGGCGACGGTCTTCACGATGGTGGCTGGGACAGCGGACTTGACGATGGTGGCAGCCGGGGCGGCGTGGTAGCTAGTGGTGATGGCGGGAGCAGCCGCGGCGTAGCGGATTCCTCCGTAGTGAGCCGAAGCGAGTGCTGGTCCAGCGGCGTAGTAGCCATGGGCAGCTCCGGAGGTGGTGTAAGCGGCAACAGCCGGAGTGGCGGCGTACTTCGTCACAGCTGGGCTGACCGAGTACGAGGAGTAAGCAGGGACAGTGCTGTAAGCGGCCACGGCCGGAGTGGACACGACCTTGGATACGGCTGGGGTGCTCACGTAGCTGGAGTAGGCTGGTCCGGCAACGACCTTAGAAAAGGCGGCTCCGGAGCTGTAGGCTGTGACGGCAGGTCCGGCAGAGTAAGCAGTGGAGACAACTGGAGCGGTGGCGTACTTGGCCACGGCCGGAGCGGACACATAAGCGGTGGAGACAGCTGGGGCAGCGGCATACTTAGCGATGGCTGGGCCGGCGCTGTAGGCGGCGTAGCTCGGACCGGTAGCGTACTTGGCCACGACGGGACCTGCGCTGTAGCTGGAGTAAGCCGGACCGCTAGCGTACTTGGTGACGGCTGGGACTGAAATGATTCAAGTTTGAAATTTGAAGTTCAAAACATTCTGATAACATGTTAAGGATCATTTACCTGCGTACTGGGCAACGGACGGGGCAGACACGTAAGCGGTGGACACAGCTGGCGAGGTAGCGTACTTGGCGATGGCCGGGCCGGCACTGTAGGCGGCATAAGCGGGGCTGGTCGCGTACTTGGCGACCACTGGGCCGGCGCTGTAACTGGCATAAGCTGGGGCACTAGCGTACTTGGTCACAACGGGACCGGTGCTGTAGCTGGCATAAGCTGGAGCACTAGCGTACTTGGTGATAGCAGGTCCGGCGCTGTAACTGGCGTAAGCCGGGGCACTAGCGTACTTGGTGATTGCGGGTCCGGCGCTGTAGCTGGCGTAAGCCGGAGCGCTCGCGTACTTGGTGACAGTTGGGGCGGACACGTAAGCGGTAGAGACAGCTGGGGCGGAAGAGTACTTCGTGATCGCAGGACCAGCGCTGTAAGCAGCATAGCTAGGTCCGGTAGCGTACTTGGCAACCACTGGTCCGGTGCTGTAGCTGGCATAAGCTGGGGCGCTAGCGTACTTGGTAACGGCAGCTGGTGCATAGGCAGCATAAGAAGCCGGGGCAGCATAGGTGGCGACCTTGGCAACTGGAGCGGCATATCCGTACGAGACGGCAGGGCTGCTGACAACCTTGCTGACGGCTGGGGCAGAAACGTACGAAGAGTAGGCTGGCACGGAAGCTACCTTAGCAATGGCAGGCGTGGAAATGTACGACGAGTAGGCTGGGGAAGACACAACCTTCGAAACAGCTGGAGCTGACACGTACGAAGAGTAGGCGGGGCTGGCCACGACCTTGGAGATGGCTGGTAAAGAACAATCGAATTAATTTCCAATGTTTCCTTTGTTGAGAACCTCAACTCACCTGGAGCAGCGGAGTAGGTGGCGTACGCTGGGGCAGCGTATCCGACCTTGGACACTACCGGAGACGAAACATAGGCGGATGAGACGGCTGGACCGTACGCATGGGCGCTGTAGGCCGGGATGGCTGGCGAAGCATAACTGGCCACTTTGGTGACTGGAGCCGAGTAGGTAGCGTACTTGGCAACTGGAGCAGCGTAAGCTGAAAAGCGTTTCAAAATCAGATAATTTTAAAATTTTCCCGATCAAAAAGGAAGACCTACCAACGCTAGCCGGTGCAGCATAGCTGGCAACCTTGGCGACAGGGGCGGCATATCCGTAGGAGATGGCTGGGGCGCTGACGACCTTGCTGACGGCCGGTGCAGAAACGTACGAAGAGTAGGCCGGCACGGCGGCTACCTTAGCAACAGCTGGGGCGGACACGTAGGACGAGTAGGCGGGGACCTTGGCCACAGCTGGGGAGTAACAAGTAGTTAGTTTTGTGAAAATTTGTGTAATCTAGAATGCAATCAAATAAAAACGGTTGAAAATGCGTTCAGAGCGTTACTCACTAGGGATTTTTGAGTTTTGATCGAATCAAGCTTTATTATCACAATTTTTTTAATTGATTTTGTAAAAATCAACCAACAAACATAGCATCAAATATAACATTAACGATAAATATGTTTGTTTTATAGATTAGTAGACCCTTTGCTTAAAAAAAACTTTGGTTGTTTCATAATTCAAAAATTTTGGATTATAATGTTAACAGACAAACAGACGAAAATCTTTTTTCAATTCCATCTATCAGAAATTTACCTGTCAATTTGATGATTTTAACTCACCAAGGCTATTTTACTAAGTTTTCTAGAAAAAAGTGCTATTTTTTGTAGTTCTAGAAGACCAATGTACATAATTGGGCCGATACCGAGGTGTAATCAATGGTTTATTATCTTTTGCAACTTTATCTACAAAATAAATAAACTACAGAACTCTTAGACGGTTTAGACAAAAACGCTCAGAAAGTTTGACAGCCCGCTTTGCGCATGGAAAAAAAATTGAGCTTAAATCGCCTCTTAGTCGTATTTTTTTAACTTACAATTTTGACAAATAATGAATGGCACATGTCAGGCTTACATTCGGCCAAGAAGTGTCAATCTCCTCCAAACTTTTCACCGACATGGCATCATGGCATGAGAAAACATACCGATGAAACGTTAAAAAAACACAAAAAAATATCAATTCAACAACACGGCTCTGATCTATCTATAGAGAATATTGTCAGCAGAAACCAAATATCTAGAGTTTTTTTTAAGGGGTTACATACATGTAGAAAAACACAAAATTTCATATTTCAGAAAATTTATTAAATCCACTCGAAAGATGATTTTCAATCACTCCTGAAAGTTTCATGAAGATATTTCATGATTAAACTGATTAAGAGACGATTTACGCTCAAAATTTTGCCATGCGCAAAGCGGGCTGTCAAACTTTGTGAGCGTTTTCTTCTGAACACCGAGTTGATTTACGGGTGCCACGATACACTCAACCCCCGGTGGTTGGTCACTTTCTCGTTTGACACTTTTTTAGTTTGTACCCCGTTGGTTGGTCAAAGTCAAATTAAAAAGTGACGAACTGTCACTTTTTATAAGGCGCTCACGCACACTATCAAAACAAACGTTCAGTAGTGTGTGTGAGCTCCGTGTAAAAGGGGTGTCAAACTAAAAAGTGACCCCGTTCGTTTGACAACAATTGGTGTCAAACCATCGGGGTTTGAGTGTATCTCAAGATGGGATGGACCAAATTGGGTACTAAAGCCCTATGTCAATTTTTATGTACAACGGTAAAAAACACGATTAAAAACCATTTCTGATCACTTTTTTTCATTTTAAAGCAAAAAAAAAAAAAAATATTGACAAGACAACATTTTTTCGATGGATCAACTATGGTCCCCTTGGAACGAGCTGTCAAGTAGGAACTTTTCTGTCAAGAAGGACCGCGAGGTTAATTTTTCCAAATTGATTTAAAAATCCATTTTAAACTCTTTGTGGTCTTATAAAGGGTCATTGTACTCAGAAAAATAAGCTTTATCGCTGTAAACAATAATATCAGCAATCTAAGCTTCATTTTAGGACCCAATTGGCTGAAATTTTGGGTGAAGACTCCCAAGACATGTCCCATGTGCATGACGAAGCCTGATTTTGAAATTTTGAATTTAAAAAAAATACAAAAATCAAAAACTGGCATTTTTTTTTAAATGAAAAACAGAAAAATATTTTTATCCTTTTTTTTAAATTAGCTTTTTGAAAATCGGCCTTCGTCATGCACACAGGACCGGTTTAACAAGTCTTCACCAAAATTTTGAGCCGATTTGGTCGAAGAAATGTTGAGATATCGTGGCACCCGCTAACTTAAAATAGCTATATCTGGGCAATTATACAACCAAATGTCTTAAAATTTATTTTGATAGTAGTTGAAAATATATATTCTAATGTCCTGAAAACAGATTTAAAAAATGTTTAAGTGTGTGCTCAAACCAACCTCTGACATTATTGCCGATTTACATGTATGTAACCCCTTAAGAAGATCATATAGGCATATGCAACACTATACCTTTAAAAAAAACTCTAGATACGCAGATACGTATTAATCAATTCTAGAGTTTTATTTAGAAAGCTCATATGTAT